>NC_056741.1:639242937-639327937 GCF_019279795.1 Protopterus annectens | reverse complement strand
CCACATTGCAATGGATCCTGTCAGTACACAATCACCCCAAAACCCACACAGGATACTGATGACACAAAACAAACACACACTTACCAGTACTGAGTTTCAAACCCCTACCCGACTATGTATTGCTATTACAGTGTTATGCAGTTATTGCACTTGCCACAGAGCTTACATGTTGGAGAGCTGTCGAAAGGTATCTTTGAAGGTGAGTGACATCAGCAACAGTGCTAAATGAGGGATAAGGGAAGTGTAGTACATGTAAATGTCCACAAAAGCAGGTGTCAATGGAGACACACACACACACACACACACACACACACACACAAAATCACAGTTGGCAAGATCAGGATTAGAACTCCTACCTAACTAGTTTGCTACACTACAGTATTATGCAGTTATCACAAGCGCCACAGAGCTTTTATGGCTGATACATGGCCAAAGGGTTATTTCAAGGTGAATGACATCAGCAGGCCTGCTAAAGTAGGGCAATGGGAGGTGTAGTGATTGTGAATGGCTTCAAAATCATTAGGCTCCACAATCACACACACACACACACACACACACACACACACACACACACACACACACACACACACACACACACACACACACACACACACACACACACACACACACACACACACCAGTACTGAGATGCATAGGTTCATTGCTTCACAGGTGTGTAGGAGGTGAATGGGCCTGAAGGCTGTATACGGCTAGGCAAAGGGAATACCTTGGCATAAGGCTACATGACAATAGTCTCCAGTGTGGCTCAGGGGTGTAGTCCTTGTATTGGTCCCCGCAGGTGGGTATTGTACTCACCATCCACTCATCTTGGTTACTATTGTGGGTGGCCAGTGATGTGCACTGCCTCTCATGTGTGTAATCTATATTCCAGTGTCTGGGTTGTACACATGTCCCACACACATGTTCTTTGACATGTGGAAGTGTACTTGAGGTCTCTGGGGCATGTTGTGTGTACAGATTGTGATCTTCTGATGTAGCATTCCTGACCTCATTTGTGGTGACCTGGCTATGGAACTGAAGTTGTGCTTGCACCTATATTGACAGCATGATACAGGTATTCAGTGGAGTTAGTGGCAACTGTCCATACAGGATATGTGTATAAGGCATGGTATTCCCTTTCTGGGTTACATTTATAGACTCTACAGTTGGTGCAGGCATTCAGTGGGGGACATAGCAAAAGGACCACTGTAAGCATTTATTTGCCTACTGCAGGGATAGAACAGGGTGCCATGTACTTTTACTTGCTGGATAACACACAGTCAGGAGATGTAACACATCACAGTACTTTCTGATGTCAGTGGCACTGTTGTGGTCAACAGGCATGTAGTCCACTGCAATCACACCGTGGTTACTGCCTGTGAGGGAATATGCAGGGAACTACCAATATAGTGGTTGTTGCCTATCCAAGTGTGTTTGTGTATGCAACACGGGTGGAGAGTGTTCTCTGAGTAATACAAGGGTTGCCTATATTGTTCACCAATCCATAACATCACATGTAGAGCTATGGATTGTCTACACCAGCCTCTCTGGTGTATGACATCTGTTGTCCTTGTAGGTGGACATTGTGACATATACTAGGTCCTCAATATAATACTTTAGCAAATCCCGCCCCACAATGCATCTTGTTATTACACAATCACAGCAACCTCCACACAGGAAACTGATGACACACACACACACATACACACACTTGCCAGTGCTGAGATTCAACCCCCTACCTAGCTATGTATTGCTACTACAGTGTACCACCATTATCGCATGCGCCACGGAGCTTATAGGATAGATGTTATCCCAAGGTACTTCTAAGGTGAGGAACATCACCAACCCTTGTAAATACTGGCACTGAGTGATGTAGTGGGGGAGAGATCCCAAAAATAATTTTACCCTAAACACACATTTACATTTGCCAGATGTGAGGTTCAAACCTCTAACAATCTTTATGGACCATTATGTTACGCATTTACCACATGCACCACTGACCTGACCTGGTTTAGGGTTGGCAAAAAGTACTTGTACGGTGGATGTTATCTGGAGGGCTGCTAAATTCAGGCTCTGAGATGTGTACTGGGTGTAAATGGGGCCAAAGTCTTTGAGGTACACACATACATATGTACGAACACAAACACTTGCCACATATGAGATTCAAACCCATACCTGTGTAGTTACTGCTACTACATTGTGCCACATTTATGGCACGAGCTGTGGAGCTTATAGGGATAGACTTTATCCACAGGGGTATTTCAAGGTAACTGACATCAGCAGGCTTGCTAAAGTAGGGCAATGACAGGTGTAGTGACTGTGAATGGACTCAAAATCATTACTCTCTACACACACACACAGACACACACACACACACACACACACACACACACACACACACACACACACACACACACACACACACACACACACACACACACACACACAGTTTCACAGTTGCCATGTCTGGGATTAGAACTCCTATCTCACTAGTATGTTACACTATAGCATTTCACAGTTATTGCACGCACCATGGAGCTTATAGGGCTGGCCTTTGTCCAAAGGGGTATTTCAAGGTGACTGACATCAGCAGGCTTGCTAAAGCAGGGCAATGGGAGGTGTAGTGACTGTGAATGGCCTCAAAATCATTAATCTCTACACAAACACACAGAGTTTCACAGTTGCCATGTCTCGGATTGAACTCCTACCTAACTAGGATGTTGCACTACAGCGTTATGTAGTTATCGCATGTGCCATGGAGATTATGGGGCTGAGAATTGGCCAGAAGGTTATTTTAAGGTGACTGACATCAGCATGAGTGCTAACATGGGCTATGGGAAGTGCAGTGTGTGTGAATGGGCCATAAACCATTCCTCTGGAAACATACACACAACACTCAGTCAAACACAACTTTACATTTGACAGGGCTGGGTATACAAATGCTAGATGAATACTGATTTGCACTATCATGTTACACAGTTATCACAAGGACCACAGACACTATAGGTCTGAGGGCTACGAAAAGCAAATGTCAACAGTGATTGACATAGGCACATCATGTGGTATTGGCCAAGTGGATGAGTGGTGGGTGGGACAGGCCTCATGATGGCAATCTCTTTGTTACTGTCTGCCTCCCTCTTCCCCACATCTCTGTGTGTGTATGTTTGACCTATAATAGTGTGTTGGCCTTCGATATGTGTGAGTATTCCTATCCAATGTGTGTGCAAATCATGAATAGTGTGCGATGTGGTGTGTGTGCACAGACATCTGCTAGTGACAGATATGTATAGTCCACTGTTGTTGTCAGACATGGGCTTCATTTCTCTAAGTGTAGGAGCATGCCCAGTATGACCTTCTGTATTGAGTGTGTGAATCCATTCCAGGTAGGTTGTACTCCAGTCTAGGATTTTGTGTTCTACACCTACAGCTAGCAACCTGTTGCTGCAGGATATCTACAGATAAGATGACAATATGGAGTCACAATGGGCGAAAGATAGTGGGATACTGTAACTATTGTGTCTGTGCTGCTTGTGTTACATGGTTGGTGTTAGCAGAGATATTCAGACATATGTATTGTTTTACACTGTGATGTATTATGTCTTCAACTACTGACAGATATACTTATTTGCTCACAGTAGATATAGATATATAGATATATATATATGTATATATATATATAATATTTTATATATATATATATATATTTATATAAATATATATGTATGTATGTGTGTATATATATATATATATATATATATATATATATATATATATATATATACACACACACATATATACACATGTACACAAAATATATGCCCATAACATGTAGTGGAGTCATACCTCAGCACCAGTAGTCACAACCTCCTAGTGAAAGGGGATGTCATGTAAGTATTGCAGGTATAAATGTAGAATGTTACTACAATTACAGGGGTTGTGTTAACAGACATGTGTGGGAAGTCACTTCTGATACTGACACGTACGCCATCAGTTACTGATAGACATCATAAGATCATCATAGTGAAGTACCACTCAAATCACAGTAATGATTCTGTGGAATACAGCAGAGATATAACCAATAAACGTGGACAGTCTGATAAAATCTGGTCAGTGCAGAGGTATACACAGCACTCCTTTGTGCAAGACGTGTGGACAAAGCCTGACAAAGTGGATGTTTACAGCCATGTAAATGGGGATATCCCAAAAATACTGGAATAGATAAACTCACACAGTTGATGCATTCACACACACCTGTCTGTCCTAACACACATTAACTGGAGGAGCAGAGGTCCGAAGCCCACATACTTCACACCAGTTAGTGACATAGATCTTTACAGCATCCCACTGCTTTGTCAGAAATACACAATAGTTATGGTGGCCAGGCAACAGTACATCTGACAAATGTCTAGACATAACATCAGACTAGGTAAATATACTGAGCTGTTAGGCATGTCACAAAGCTCTGTGCAAACTATAGGCAGACTGCCACAACACTGACCCAAATTTCCCATGGGGGAATACGCATGTACTTGCAAATATAGCAGGCACTACAGGGATGTAACAGCATGGAGTAACAGACACCAGTGTGGAAGTGCATACCCACAACCAATGTGTACACAGTCACATTATGGTAAGCCTAAGTAATATTAAAGTATATGGACTGTGTGAACAATACCACTCTCCTATGAGCCACTCACACATTAACCCTACATATACTGGGCCAATACACAGTGCAGTCTGATGCTTAACTGTGGTATGGGACATGTGTCAGTCTGGCCCTACAAACCTGTACGCTGATAGGGTACCATAAACAGGAGCATAATGTAACATCAGATAGAACAGGACCAAGAACAATGACATCTACCACAGTCTGTACACAGGCCAAGTAACATATTCACAATACACACTCTGTCAACAATTACCATAAGTACACAGACCTTATTAATAAGGCCTACTATACATAACATGTCTAGCAGTCTGATATCCCACTGGCTTGTTATCAGGTATGATGTCAATAAATAATGATGTACTGTACATATGCCCCTCTTACTGCATGACATATGGACAAAGTGTGACAGACTTGGGGGACGGAGGCACAAACACAGGGCCAATATTGACATATTGCTGTGATAAACTGAGAAATGTCCTGGTGTAACAGGGTTTGTTGTGACATATCTCTTCTAGGGATATGAAGTCAGTAACTCACATGGATGTCACCATGTACTGACTGCAATCATCAGAGTATGCTACTGCATATATAAAGATAGGAAATGTGTGCGTAACACAACACATGTAAGACTCTAAACTCTGGACAGTCTGCAGAAAGCCCTACAGGGGAGAGTTTCCTCAGCCACATAACACTGTCATACCAGACTTTAAATCATGTAGAGCAGCCATATCCACACACAAACACTGTTAAACCAACATTACTTCAAATGTAGAACAGCAATACTTACATTTTGTCCCCATGTCTGGAACATCCCCCTCCTGTTTGTTGGCCTGTCTCCACAGTGTATGTTGTAAGAGGTATTTCCAACTACCCTCTGTGATGCTGTCTGTCAAACACCCAAATGAAGTCCTGCTCACAGTGAAGGAAAGGGACAAACACCCACACAAAGTGCTTAGTTATAAGAGTGTTTTTCCATGCAATTGGCTATAGGAATGATACTACAGCTGTTCCATATGTAATAAGCAAGTGGGGGACTGCAATTTGTGCACAGGCCATCAGCTGATCATGAAAATTCCTTACAAAACTCAAACTGTTGCCTATGCGAAACAGATGTACTTTTCCACATCCACCAGAGAGGGCGAGAGAGAGAGAGAGACAAAGTAAGAAAGGAAGGGTGGAAGAGATTTTGTGTATGATCCGTGGCTGGAGAGTGGTATCTGGTTATTATAACAGTTGCCTATATTGTTTACTAATCCATACTGTCACACAGTAATTGCACATGGCTGTACACATTTATGGCTGAGGATTGTCTACAACAACCTCTACAGTGTTTGAAAACTGTTGGCCTTGTAATGTGGACAATGGGACATGCAGGTTCTCAGTATAATGATGTAGCAAAACCCACATTGCAATGGATCCTGTCAGTACACAATCACCCCAAAACCCACACAGGATACTGATGACACAAAACAAACACACACTTACCAGTACTGAGTTTCAAACCCCTACCCGACTATGTATTGCTATTACAGTGTTATGCAGTTATTGCACTTGCCACGGAGCTTACATGTTGGAGAGCTGTCGAAAGGTATCTTTGAAGGTGAGTGACATCAGCAACAGTGCTAAATGAGGGATAAGGGAAGTGTAGTACATGTAAATGTCCACAAAAGCAGGTGTCAAAGGAGACACACACACACACACACACACACACACACACACACACACACACACACACACACACAAAATCACAGTTGGCAAGATCAGGATTAGAACTCATACCTAACTAGTTTGCTACACTACAGTATTATGCAGTTATCACAAGCGCCACAGAGCTTTTATGGCTGATACATGGCCAAAGGGTTATTTCAAGGTGAATGACATCAGCAGGCCTGCTAAAGTAGGGCAATGGGAGGTGTAGTGATTGTGAATGGCTTCAAAATCATTAGGCTCCACAATCACACACACACACACACACACACACACACACACACACACACACACACACACACACACACACACACACACACCAGTACTGAGATGCATAGGTTCATTGCTTCACAGGTGTGTAGGAGGTGAATGGGCCTGAAGGCTGTATACGGCTAGGCAAAGGGAATACCTTGGCATAAGGCTACATGACAATAGTCTCCAGTGTGGCTCAGGGGTGTAGTCCTTGTATTGGTCCCCGCAGGTGGGTATTGTACTCACCATCCACTCATCTTAGTTACTATTGTGTGTGGCCAGTGATGTGCACTGCCTCTCATGTGTGTGATCTATATTCCAGTGTCTGGGTTGTACACATGTCCCACACACATGTTCTTTGACATGTGAAAGTGTACTTGAGGTCTCTGGGGCATGTTGTGTGTACAGATTGTGATCTTCTGATGTAGCATTCCTGACCTCATTTGTGGAGACCTGGCTATGGAATTGAAGTTGTGCTTGCACCTATATTGACAGCATGACACAGGTATTCAGTGGAGTTAGTGGCGACTGTCCATACAGGTTATGTGTATAAGGCATGGTATTCCCTTTCTGGGTTACATTTGTAGACTCTACAGTTGGTGCAGGCATTCAGTGGGGGACATAGCAAAAGGACCACTGTAAGCATTTATTTGCCTACTGCAGGGATAGAACAGGGTGCCATGTACTTTTACTTGCTGGATAACACACAGTCAGGAGATGTAACACATCACAGTACTTTCTGATGTCAGTGGCACTGTTGTGGTCAACAGGCATGTAGTCCACTGCAATCACACCGTGGTTACTGCCTGTGAGGGAATATGCAGGGAACTACCAATATAGTGGTTGTTGCCTATCCAAGTGTGTTTGTGTATGCAACACGGGTGGAGAGTGTTCTCTGAGTAATACAAAGGTTGCCTATATTGTTCACCAATCCATAACGTCACATGTAGAGCTATGGATTGTCTACACCAGCCTCTCTGGTGTATGACATCTGTTGTCCTTGTAGGTGGACATTGTGACATATACTAGGTCCTCAATATAATACTTTAGCAAATCCCGCCCCACAATGCATCTTGTTATTACACAATCACAGCAACCTCCACACAGGAAACTGATGACACACACACACACACACATACACACACTTGCCAGTGCTGAGATTCAACCCCCTACCTAGCTATGTATTGCTAATACAGTGTACCACCATTATCGCATGCGCCACGGAGCTTATAGGATAAATGTTATCCCAAGGTACTTCTAAGGTGAGGAACATCACCAACCCTTGTAAATACTGGCACTGAGTGATGTAGTGGGGGAGAGATCCCAAAAATAATTTTACCCTAAACACACATTTACATTTGCCAGATGTGAGGTTCAAACCTCTAACAATCTTTATGGACCATTATGTTACGCATTTACCACATGCACCACTGACCTGACTTGGTTTAGGGTTGGCAAAAAGTACTTGTACGGTGGATGATATCTGGAGGGCTGCTAAATTCAGGCTCTGAGATGTGTACTGGGTGTAAATGGGGCCAAAGTCTTTGAGGTACACACATACATATGTACAAACACAAACACTTGCCACATATGAGATTCAAACCCATACCTGTGTAGTTACTGCTACTACATTGTGCCACATTTATGGCACGAGCTGTGGAGCTTATAGGGATAGACTTTATCCACAGGGGTATTTCAAGGTAACTGACATCAGCAGGCTTGCTAAAGTAGGGCAATGACAGGTGTAGTGACTGTGAATGGACTCAAAATCATTACTCTCTACACACACACACACACACACACACACACACACACACACACACACACACACACACAGAGTTTCACAGTTGCCATGTCTGGGATTAGAACTCCTATCTCACTAGTATGTTACACTATAGCATTTCACAGTTATTGCACGCACCATGGAGCTTATAGGGCTGGCCTTTGTCCAAAGGGGTATTTCAAGGTGACTGACATCAGCAGGCTTGCTAAAGCAGGGCAATGGGAGGTGTAGTAACTGTGAATGGCCTCAAAATCATTAATCTCTACACAAACACACAGAGTTTCACAGTTGCCATGTCTCGGATTGGAACTCCTACCTAAATAGGATGTTGCACTACAGCATTATATAGTTATCGCATGTGCCATGGAGATTATGGGGCTGAGAATTGGCCAGAAGGTTATTTTAAGGTGACTGACATCAGCATGAGTGCTAACATGGGATATGGGAAGTGCAGTGTGTGTGAATGGGCCATAAACCATTCCTCTGGAAACATACACACAACACTCAGTCAAACACAACTTTACATTTGACAGGGCTGGGTATACAAATGCTAGATGAATACTGATTTGCACTATCATGTTACACAGTTATCACAAGGACCACAGACACTATAGGTCTGAGGGCTACGAAAAGCAAATGTCAACAGTGATTGACATAGGCACATCATGTGGTATTGGCCAAGTGGATGAGTGGTGGGTGAGACAGGCCTCATGATGGCAATCTCTTTGTTACTGTCTGCCTCCCTCTTCCCCACATCTCTGTGTGTGTATGTTTGACCTATAATAGTGTGTTGGCCTTCGATATGTGTGAGTATTCCTATCCAATGTGTGTGCAAATCATGAATAGTGTGCGATGTGGTGTGTGTGCACAGACATCTGCTAGTGACAGATATGTATAGTCCACTGTTGTTGTCAGACATGGGCTTCATTTCTCTAAGTGTAGGAGCATGCCCAGTATGACCTTCTGTATTGAGTGTGTGAATCCATTCCAGGTAGGTTGTACTCCAGTCTAGGATTTTGTGTTCTACACCTACAGCTAGCAACCTGTTGCTGCAGGATATCTACAGATAAGATGACAATATGGAGTCACAATGGGCGAAAGATAGTGGGATACTGTAACTATTGTGTCTGTGCTGCTTGTGTTACATGGTTGGTGTTAGCAGAGATATTCAGACATATGTATTGTTTTACACTGTGATGTATTATGTCTTCAACTACTGACAGATATACTTATTTGCTCACAGTTATTTCCTGGGAAATACAAGATGAATGAAGCTGTGTCCAGTATTGTGGTCTGCAGCCTACATATTCTTGCACACTCATGCCATTCTGGAGGGTTAGCTGCAGACACTTGCTGATGGTCTGTGTAAACGGTCCAGCACCTTGGTATTGTGGTGGCTGAGGATCCCCTGCTTGTACATCTATTGACATAACAGAATGGCAATATCCTGCTGTGGCCATACCTCTCAGCTGTACAGATTCACCCAGGTTACCCAGAGGCAGAGCTCATACATCTGGTTAGTTCCTCTTCAAATTGTGGTTTACGAGTGGGTTTGTAGCCACCCATTACTGGGTTTGCAGGCAGGGGTAGTATGGGCACACATCAGAGTTTCACACACTCCATGGCGTCCACTCTTCTACACCCCCCACTCTGTTATTCTATCTTCTTCCTAACATTATGCGAGTGATATCTGCGAAGTATCCCTTCCTTTCATCCCAGCATTATTTAGGGGTTGTTCCACAGTTTATGCATGCTACTGGGATTTGTCGACATGGCCTTGCATTTGCTTTCTGTGGACTGTGCTATGTTGTTAGTTGAGACCCAATGAGATAACATACACTGGCAGCACGGGTGAGGCACAGGCCTTTGACAGAGGACTGTAGGGCATTTGGTAGTAATGCAGGCCATCTGTACAGGCCAGTGCATTCTGTCACTCCTACAGTCCCCGGCTGCAAGCCACAGTATTCCCGCCGGGTGACAGGGTAAATGTACGAGGTGTTAATGGCAATAGTTCCTGTCCATATTAATCCACTGGTCTGGATGCTGGCAAAGTGCTGCTTACAGCTAGGGACACACCTGCATGGGACACCTCTTCAGCATGCTGCATTCTGAGGGCATTCTCATACAAAAGTGGGGGTCATACAGTACTCATTCCCAACAGCAGGGATATGACCTGTAATAAACCTGTGGCTGATGGTGGGGTGAGCTGAGTGCATGTGTGATATGGAAGCTTCATGCAGCTGACTCACAGATATACCTGGGACACTCCCCTTATGCTGCCTTGGCGAGGACATAGGCAGTCTCTCATTACTTCATACCTGTGCTTTTTGTGGTCTTCCAGTGATTGGCCAGACTACATCAGTATTCCATATTACACAGACAACTAATGTTCTGCTAACCTTTATGTACAATTCCAAAGGTGTGTGCAGTTGACAGTTGCATTTTATGTACTCTGTCTAGGGTACGTCCAACTGTGTACTGTGTTAATGTCTGGGCCCACATTCACGGCATGTCCATCTTTTCAGATGGTGACAGACATTGACATCTGAACAATGAGTATTGATGACTGCTGAATTGGGTCTTGCTGGGATGCATTGTGGTTGGCACTGCAGTTGTCAGAACATGGCCCTGTCATTGACAGTACTGGCCATAGGCCACCGGGACACAACCCTCCATGTCTACATGCTGACCACTTCCACACAATATACAACACACAACAACATAACACACAGAGCCCTGCATATTGTACACATGCAATAATCTATCCTGTAAATTGGGCCAGCTCAGATAATTTGTGCTCCACTGTTATTAAACCTACACGTCCATGTTACTGCATTTCTACACAGGACTGGGGGGGGGGGGGGCAAACCTGACAACTGTAAACATTTGCGACAACTGTACTGGTATTTCAGGTACTCTGTTGGCTTCCATTTCGTTTTGCATTCTGACCTATCATGCAGACCAGAGGCATATCAGTAGAGTACAGATCTTAGGTTTTATTGACCTACATTTCAGTTTCAGACTTCTTACCCTGCAGAACTAACATACAACTGCCTAATCTGTTGTAGTCTGTCTGTGTAGGCCTGGAGGGGGGCTGTTCTCCATTGCCATTAATTGGAGGCCTTAGCATTGCCTTTCTTTATGGTCATCTACATCTGTCCTGCTGGCTGAGGCTGTTGTTGGGTATGTGAGCCTCACTGACATGCATGCGTGTGTCATATGGACACACATTTAGGCCACTACATGTACTGCAGTGGGATTTGTCATGTTGTCTAATACTGCCTACTTTGTTGACACCAGTATTTATGTACTTCATGCTGCCCATAGAGGTGTCCACTATCTGCTGCCATCCCATCCAGTCACCCAATTCCCTTGCATGCTCACATCCATACCATAGCTACAACTACCAGAACATACTACTACATTCAGCAATTGACAGGAAGAATGACTTACCTTGTGGCTGTGCCAGTGCAGGTGGTGTCATGTTTGGCAACCCTTTTTACTGTATGTGCGAGTCAGAGAGAGGTGTCATTCCCTGAGTTCCTATCATGTCAGTGTATGTGCTATGCATTGCCTCTTTGCCAAAGCCTGGGCACAGCTCCTTCTGCCTACATGGGGAGGCTCAGGTTGTTCCTCCTCCGAGTAACTCTGTGCTTGTGCTGGCCTTGGCAATGGTGGGGGGGCTGTGTGACCATGCCCTGTGCTGTTCCTGCTGCAGCTGCTTCTGCAGGATCATATTGTGTAGCATGGCACATACAATGAAAATTTGTGTACATGTAGGTGGAGAGTTCTGCAAGGCTCCACCAGCTATGTCCAGGCACTGGAACCGTGACTTCAGCATCCCAAACACATGCGTGTGCCTCATTATGGAGTTCTTGTTCAGGTGTGTGTGCATTTCTGATGGATGTCATCAGCCACGGCTCCAGTGTGTAACCAGCATCCCCCACTAGGTGGCCATATGGGATGCACCCAGTGGCAAATCTCTGGTACAGCTGTGTCATATGCCAGATGTGGGAGCCGTAATAGCTTCCAGGGCTGCCAGCACACACATTAATTTTAATGCCCTGGGCATCGCACACAACCTGGCAGTTGATGGAGGGGAAGCCCTTGCGGTTTATGTAGACCCTACCCTGGCTCAACAGGTGGTGCTTTGATGTGTATGTGCGTGCAGTCTATAGCACCCACTACCTCAGGGTATTCTGCTATTTGGTGGAAGAGATGCATATTGCTGGTCAATACCTCACAGGTGTTGAGGAAATATATGTGCTCACCGGCATGTGCTGACATGGCATCAGGAGCTGGTGGAGTACCCTGGATGCTGATGCCTGTGAGATCCCCATGATTTCCCCAGTTGGCATTTGGAAGGTACCTGTGGCTAGTATTCTTAAGTCTACACATACCTTGGTATCCAATGGGATGGGTTCCCCTCTGTTGGTTCTGTGTGTGAGGCATGGCTGGCACAGCTCAACAATTTGCTGTAGGATGTCCCTGTCCACCCTACAGCACTCCACTATCTCAAGCTCATGTAGCCCCTGGTAGGTTACCCTGGGTGTGTACACTCTTCTCCTTCTCCTCACTGTGGGTTGGCAGTCAGCCATCCTCACCACCCTCAGCCTCTTCCACATATTGATGTATGTGGGCAAAAGCAGCCCCTATCATTTTGCTAGTTTTGTCAGGCAAAATTTTCCCATCTGTGTAGACCAGTGGTGTAGAGTTTGTGGGAAAAAACAGAGTGAAAGGTGTTTGCATAGTTTATAGTAGTGTGCTGGGCTGGACTGCTGCCTTTGTAATTGGCTGATTCTGATACAATTTACCTGCCAGCTGTGCTAGTTCTCCTTAATTGCCTTCCTTCTGCTGTTTTCCCTTCCCATTGCCTTCCCGTTTAAGCCTTGAGGCACGCTGCACATACCCAGTGCTCAGATGTAAACACAGCTGCTATTTCCTGTTTTATTTATTTTTTTGTTTGTTTTGTTTAAAACCTGGTGCATGGTGCGCAAACCGGTTTAGGCAATGTAAACACTGCTAGGCAGCCTCAGACACACATCCCTTCCTTAGCTGTGCTTAGCTACATGCAAATACGAGCCACAGAGCTCCAATAAGCTTACAGCATGCATGACACTCCCCCTTATGAAGTCATCTACCTCTTATGCTTATACCATGGTGTTGCTGCACCTGCATAATTGAGTGCAAGCTAACAATGAGAGGAAATCTGTGATTCAGTATCAGTCCCCTCATTTGCATAAAACTGACTGCTAATGCATGATTACAAAACTGACACTCAGCCTTCCCCCTTAGCAACCACTATTCCATGGTATTGTTGTCTTATGCATGCCATTGACTATTATGGCAGAATGCTGATTTTGATTTAAAAGCTTATTTCCAACTTTTTTTCTTATTTTTGGGCCGATCCCGTTTGCGCATCACTGCCCTACACTTAAATGGCCGAAATCGGCCCAAAAAATATTTTTTTTATAATCTTGCAACTATTTACCATGCCAACGGCCATATATTTGGCCATTGGTATGTCTACTACATTGAATACATGCTTTCTTTGGAGCTGTCATGCCCCCATTTTGTAATTTGCAGAAATGTATTTGGTTAGTAGCCGAATACATTTCTTCAGGTTACACTATTCCTGCACAGACGCCTGCCTGCTTCCTGGATTGCTAATTAACCTCATTTGCATGGTTTTCACCTGCAAATGGAGTAATTAGCATACAGGAGCTGTGTCCATGCAGGAATAGTGTAGGAGCGCTCGTGCACATCCCGGGAGCTCGTTCCTGGATCGTTTGTTGGCCATATTGCGTGCATCAGCTCTTACACTATTCCTGCACACTGTGCAGAGCTTGCCGAATCCTGGGATATGTGTAAAGTAACTGGAGCTTCTACAGTGGTGTAAAATTTCCAAATACTTAACTGTTACTGATTGGGTGATCTTAGCCATTAATGGAACTTTCACCAAAAAAAAAAAAAAATCAGATTAGGAAGGCCAAATCCTCAAATGCAGACTGCTGGTGCTTTCAACAAAGTATGTAACAAAGAAGATGTCTAGTTTTTCCATAGCCTGTAACGTGTGTTGATGTTACAACTAGTGCCATATGCTATACACAACCAAGCAATAATAGGGTGGCATTTTGGGCATTACAAAAGCAAACACGATTGATAAAAACAATAATTTGAGGGATGTTTAATACCCTGAACATATCAATATTATACCATAAGCACTATGTACCATACAAATCAACAGCTATATAAGCCATCATTTCAACTAACAAATCACACATGAAAAACTTTTTTGGAGAATAAAAAGAGTAGTTGCATTTCTTACCCTACTATAACAATAACAAAGTCAAGAAGATTCCATCCATTACGGATATAGGCACTCGGGTGCATCACCAATCCATAGGCAATGATTTTTAGGAAGGTTTCTACTGTAAAAATGATCAGAAACACATATTCTACTTGTTCCTAAAAGAAACACAAAAACAGAAAACATTTGACAAAAAACTAATATTGCAGTTTGTATACGACCTCATCCTAGAAAAAAACACAACAGTACACAACTACTATGGAATCACAGAAATCTTCAGGAAGTCTGAAAATAATTGTTGAATACAGTTACATGGCTAAAGTTGTAGCAGTACAGAAGGCATTTATTGCTAGATGACAAAAGATGTAAAAATAATGATAATAGAATAAGTCCGGCCATGTATTAAAAGAGTACATTGACCTACATAGTGCATTACTTCATTTTTTGGCAGAAAAATAATCTACCTGCCTTGGAGATCCATATGGACCCCACAGTCTTTATTTATTTTCTAGTTTCTGCATAAATTACCATTTACACTGCTGAGAAATATCACTGTGACTGCCCAACTGCATCTACAATTATGTATATGGCTATAACATGACCAACATAGACAAATATTCTAAATATGCAATGGGGATATTAAGACCACTAAGGTAAGATGAAGATAACTCATTTGGTTGTCATGCTGCAGGGTCAATATACTCCCTTACGGTACATTTGTTAAAATAAAATATTATAATTAACTAAACATCTTGTTTCAAATCAAATGATTTACATCCAGTCAGTTACTTATTGTTATTTTAACCAGGGAAGCCAGCTACTCCAAAGATCCTTTTCAATTACTCCCCATGGCAAACAAAGATACATATAGAAAAGAAAATGTAATACATTGTTACAACATGAACCAATAAGAAAGAGAAATAGCAATATATCTGAATACAGCTTACATTTCTAAATAAGCAATCTTGTGATATGGCAACTTTTGCTAATTATAAAGTTATAATTACAGGAAGGACAGGACAACACATATACACATTACTTTAAGAAAAGGTCACTGAGTGCATGTTATTTTCAAGTAACAGGCTATTACATGCACAGACATAATTTACAGAGGAATTATCAAAGTTAAGAATGTTTGTATAGAAAACTTAGTTCCAATAGCCTTCTGTCTAAATTTATCAGGGTGTGCAATACTTTTCAGTGCATCTCATCATGTACATTATCAACACTACCCTCTCCACTGGTATGTTCCCAGAGCTCTGAAGACTGCTGACATTATCCTGATCTCTAAGAATAGCTTCAGATTAAATCTATACTCTTTTCAACCAATTTGTCATCTGCCTCCTCTAACAAAAAAAATTATAAAAAGCAGCAACTTCACAGCTGCAGGCCCACATAAAGGAGTACAAATAACTCAACAAGGCCATCAACATGGTGTCAGAAAAGGGCAATGTACTAATATACCTACAACCTACATTTTACTGATGCACTGTACCATGCAGTGGTTGCCTGTAGCCTTACTGGGGCCATATTCAATGATCGCTTCAATGCCTCTGACCATGAGGACCATTCCAACTCATGAAGAAGCTGTTACAGAATGGTTTCATCTCCATCCCCATCTCCCAAAGCTATTTCCAAGGGTACTTGCATCACAGACACTTTAAAATCATGCACAATGACACTCAGTTTTCTCGCCAACCAGTGTTGTCTGGCATTGCAAAAGACTCAATTCCTGGACTACTACTATTTGTAATCTACATTAATTCACTCATCATCTCACTGACTATCAACCAAACAATCCCTTATGATGACTACACTGTTACCTGGCATTAGGTAACTCATCCAAATCCATTTGAAATTCACTAAATTCTACTTTTGTCCAACTATATTAGGCCTCTGAATAGAAGGAACAAAATCCTCAGTAAAAGAAATGCATTACTCTTTAACGCTCACAAGCACCTTATTTTAAACAAAGCTGAGTGGAAAATTACTGGCCCTGACAGTACTCCTCTTAAAGTAGTACAGTCTTTCAAATACCTAGGAGCTTGGTTCAGCTATGCCTTTACCCTCTCTACCCGTATTTGTAATGTGGTGAATAAACTCGTATCTATATTTAGACATACAACTGCATAAGCAACTTCTTAATTCAGCAAGGCTGGCTTTGTTACACACTTGAGTACTCATTGCAATCACTAATTCTGACTCTTTAAAAAAGACCTGCAAAAAACTCCACCTCTTGCTGCTTTATTGTCTGTGCAGTTAAGGGACTTCGCCACTACTTATCCATCAATCCTAAATCTAAAAAAATCCCTTCTACGTAGTACCATAAAATAAAAGTGTTGCAGTAAGGATTACTGTAAGTCCTTTCTTCACTTTATTTCTGCAAAACAGTATGCTAGACCACTTAGCATCCACAGCAACTACCCTTGCCAGCCTTCACTTCTACTGAAAATGCTTTCTGCTTTGTTGGGACCACAGTCTGAAATACACTACAAAGTGTAGTGTGCCAGCTACCCATGCTAGCCATTTTCTCCAGCTGATTACAACTACAACTACAACAACACAGTGAGCCCAAAGATAGTGGGCTTCATCACCTAGTCATTGTTTTTGTTGTCTTGTTCTCTGTCAGTGATAATTTAATCTACATAAGATGCTTTCCAATGAACAAACCATGCAAGGATATTACTATGTAAGCAGTATTAATTATTCTGATATAATTTATGTCGTTTGTCTAATGCTGTTTTTCTGTATTTCAGTTGTGCATTTAAGTAAAATGTGTTCCTGTTTTAAGTAACAAAGTTGTGACTGAAAAGGGGTCTTCTAGAGGTCCAGATTAACTACCTGCATTTAAATAAAGTCAACAAATGCACTATAAATGCACTAATTGACTAGTTAGCGTTCAGGCTATATCATTAGCTAAGCTGTAACTCTCTATTATTCCTCCCTCCAAAAGCACAAAAACAAAGATGCCATTTGGGTTAAAGAATTATTAAAACATAAAATAAATCTATACTCAAGCCATAAATGTAAGCCCAAAACCTAGCATTACACATATCCCACATTAACCTTACTGCAATGTAACCCTACTTAACCATGGATTAATATATTTTTGTGGTGGAGCATCAATGATCTTTATATCTACACTGTCCAGAATTTCATATTTCTGATAAAGTCACCAGCAATAAACAAGCCTGAGGTGAGTTCCCAGCCCAGGAGTGTTTCAACTTTTAAAGTATTCAGCAGTAATGCTGATGGAAGAAGGTTAGATTCAACATATAAAAGGGAAAATAAAGGCTACAAAAAGATGGGCTCAGTAGTTCTCTTAGGCTCTCATTTCCACTGGGCTCTAGATTACCAGCTTAAGTTGGCATGATTGCTACTGAAAGACCATTTTCCCCATGCTTAACTAACTTAAAAACACTAACACTTTAGCTAAAGAGGTGTAAAATGTTTCAGGCCTGGTAGGTGACTTTTCAAAGCCAAACAGCTTCAGTCATTATCAATACAAATGTATTAAATTAACTTAAATAAGGATGCAAATGCAGCAATAAACAGACTCTATAATAAAAGGAAAAAAATTGCTGTCCACGACTAAGAAGGTGCAGGTGCCAAGTTGGAAGCAATCTCTCCATTGTCTGAAAAAGCAAATGAGGTCACTGGTGAAATCCTCTAATGCTAACTTCAAGTCCAAATTGGCCACATCCACTAAGGGCAATCACAAGACCTTCTTCACATACATCCACAATCTCAAGGGTAACTCCTAAATCTGCTCTGAACTGGTGATCAAGAATATTACATACACAAATGCCACAGATATAGCCAACCTGCTGGCAGACAAGTTCAGTGAAAACTTCACCCCCCATCAGTAAACCAGGACATCCCCAGCACCTGCCCGTCTCCCCTCATCACCGGGGAGCAGGTTATTAATGCCCTCTCATAGGCAAAAAATACAGCCTCCATGGGACCTAACAACATCCCTGGCTGTGTCCTACATGAACTCAGGCAAGGGCTTTCAACAACACTAGGCACCCTATTCAACTAAAGCCTGTGCATCGGCTTCATCCCAGCAGAATGGAGGACAGCCACTGTCATCCCTCCTCACAAAGGTGGAGTGTCTACCGACTCAGGCAATTATAGGCCCATGAGCCTCACTAGCCTGATCTGCAAGACCATGGAACGCATTATGATGGACCTTATAAACACATTAGCAACCTCCAAATGCTTGATCCCAGACAGTTTGTTTTTTTCAAAGGGAGACCTTGCCTGTTAAACTTGGCCGCCTTCTTCGAAACAGTCACCAAAGCCATGGATGAAGGCAAGACCATGTACACCACCTGCCTTGACCTACCCAAAGCCTTCAACACTATTCCCCACATGGGCATAATGGATAAACTCTCCCAGCTAGGCATCAACCTAT
This sequence comes from Protopterus annectens, assembly GCF_019279795.1. Classification (NCBI taxonomy): domain Eukaryota; kingdom Metazoa; phylum Chordata; order Ceratodontiformes; family Protopteridae; genus Protopterus; species Protopterus annectens. The sequence goes on along the minus strand of NC_056741.1, from coordinate 639,308,799 downwards.
ATCTTACCACATGGGTAGCTAACTGGCGCACTGATAGAACCCACTCAGTCAAAATAGGGGAAGCCACCTCTAGTAGTAGACCCGTAACAAGCGTCGTACCCCAAGGATTGGTTTTGGGGCCTCTACTGTTTGGGATATACTTTTCTGAGGTCCAAGCCAAAACCAGTGGTCTGTGGCTGACCAAGTCTGCAGATGACTGCAAACTGGGCATTGTCATAAATTCCATTAGTGATGTGAACATCCGCCAAGAGTGTTTTAACCAAACTAATGACTGGTGCCAGAAACATGGCCTCAAACTGAATGTCAAAAAATGCATCATTATCCCCTTTGGGGAAAATGGCATCCCCACTAATTATCACATTAATAACAACATACTAAGCACGCAATCAGTTGTGAGGGACTTGGGCACCCAGGTTGATAACAACCTGACTTTTAACCACCATGTTGCCTCCGTTATACAGAAGGCTTTCAACATGACCCACATCATAATTAAGGGTACTTCATCCAGGAACAAGATGGTCATAACATCCCTGTACTCCTCCCTTATCAAACCCATTATCAAGTACAATGCCCCCTTCGGTATGTACCTTGCCGATCACATGAAGCAGTTGGAGAGACCACAGAGGTTCCAGACTAGGAAAATCCAAGGTCTCAAACACCTATCCTATACAGGTAGGCTAAAAGCCCTGTCCCTCTACTCAGTCTCATACAGACTGCTAAGAGGTGACCTGTGTATAGTGTACAAGGATGTCTCAGACTCAGCCTTTATGGAGTTGCTGAATATCCATAAGTCAAAACTCCACTTGAGCAACCCACACGCAAGGTCTCAACCTGGTCTGTGACATTACTAGAACTTGTTGGTAGGATAGATTTGTGTCCCAACGACTCCCCTATCTGTGGAACAGACTTCCTCTCCATGTCAAGCAGAGTACCTCACTAGCCCTCTTTAAGAGAAACCTGGGCGACTGGATGGGAAACAGAAAATACACCCCTGGGGTCCCACCTGTGTCCCTGCCGGACATGGAAAACTAGTGCTGACTTTGTGGGAACATGGGTGAAATTCTTGGCTAGGCTTATAAGGGCCTCTGGCCCAATAGCCTAGTATCATCTATGAACCTATGAACTTAGCCTTAGTATCTGCATCTAATGTAAACTTATCTTCAGAAAAAAATGAAAAACTGATCAGAAGTTCTGAAAGATTTTGTTCTGTCAAAAAATTGCCCGAGTTATGTGTGTTCATCTAAGAAGTATCCTTTCTTCCTCATTTTTAGGTTCTGGAAACAAGACAGGGAGATGGATGGATTGGCTTTGTGTAAAACGGAATACACTTTATGCATAAAATAAATATCTGTCCTCAAAGAATTCCTGTCTTTGTGGAAGATGACATAAGGCTGACCCACCGTAAAAGCATGCAACTTACACAGAGCAGTGAGTAAGACCATCTTCCATGTTAACAACCTTATGTCAGCCAGATGAGTGTGCAGTGAGTTAATATCCCAAACAAGAGCCAGTGCTTTTCTGGGAGTTTTTTTATGTACAACCCCTTTCAAGAACATTTTGACATAAGACTGTATTGAAATAGAGGGATGCATAGGCAGGCATGCTGAAAGTGATGAAAGATGAACCTTAATAGAGATATAAGACAAGCCATAGGTCAGTAACTCACACAAATGTTGTAAAACCAGGAAATACTAGTACTGAATAGGTACTGGTTATACTGTTGGCAACCACTAGAAAACATTTTCCATTTGGTAATATATGATTTTCAAGCAGCAGGCTTTCTTGCCTCCATTAATACTTGCTGCACGTCCTAAGTAAACAGCTAGTTAATGGAAATAGATCCTATCATTCAGGCAGTCAGCTTAAGTTAACTGTGGTTGGGGTTGTATCAAACACACCACAGTCTTGTGTGAGCAGATCCATTCTATGAGAAAGTTTGTGGTAAATGTTCATAGGTTCATAGGTAGGTACTAGGCTATCTGCCCAAGGGCATTTATAAGCCTAGCCAGAATGTGTTGGCTTTCACCTCCCTTTTAAGTTAGTTTCCTGGGCCTCTGTCTAGCAGGGCCACTGGAGTGATCCCAGGGGTAAATTTACGATTTCCCAAACACTCGTCAAGATTTCTCTTAAAGAGAGTCAGCGAGGGGCTCTGCCTAATATAAACTGGGATTCAATTCCAGAGCGAGGAAAGTCTCTGGGACAGGAATCTATCCCTCCAACATGTCCTGTTTATTGTTGTGCTGAGGTTTAATTCACTGAAGCATGTGGCTCTAAGACATTTGGTTTTCTTGAGGTGGAGCATGTCCATTAATTCCGGGTTGGACATGGCCTTATACGTCAGGCAGAGATCACCTCTGAGCAGGCGATAAGCAACTGAGTAGAGCTGGAGTTTCTTTAGTCGAGCTGCATAGGGCATCTCTTTGAGGCCTATGATCCTCTTTGTGAGGTACTTCTGCGGTCTTTCCAGCTGTTGCAGGTTTCGAGTAAGGTACATTCCAAATGGGGCATTGTACTCTATTATGGGCCTAATGAGTGATGAGTAGATGGGCAAAATGACCTCTCTTGATCTAGAGGTGAACCCTTTCGTGATTAGGTGGGCTACATAGAAGGAATTTCTAACAACTTTGGCAATATGATTATCAAAGGAGAGTTTGCTATCTACCAGGGTCCCCAGATCCTTAATTACATCTTCCGTACTTAGTGGATTACCACCTATGTGATAATTCGTGGGCACTTTCCCTGGCTATTTCCAAAACAAGGGAGAACCACTGTTGCCTGAGCTAGAAGGCAGTTACCATAATAATCTTAGGGGATCCCTTATTAATCTTCAGAAGTACCCTGGGTATCAGTGGAAAGGGTAGAAAAGCACACAGGAACATTGCTACCTATAAAGGAAAATACACCTATCTTCAAGACCTTATTGCATACAGCCCTGCAACAGAATCTTACCAGCTGATTGTTCAGAGAGAAGGGAAACATGTCTACTTGAGAAATTCCCCACAGATGGATCAAATCTTTGAAACACCCTCATAGGTTTATAGATGTATACTAGGTTAATGACCACTAGTGCCTCTTATAAACCTAACCATGCAACCCAAATGTGACCCACAAATTTGATTTATACAGTTGGTGATATACTGACTTCCTCTTTTCTTCAGGACATAGGCACCAGACCAGGAGTGAATGTCTGAATACTCAACCATTGGTCCAAGTTGTGCTTATATAGGGATAGGGAGGAACTCTGCTTCCCACAGATAGGAAGCCTACTCCAGAGAATGGGATTTCTCTAAAAAGTATATCTGTCTCTCCAACATATCCTATTTATGTCGCAAGCAAAATTTAGGTCTTTCAGTCTAGCAGTTCTGATGATGTTTTTCTGCAGACGTGCAAAAGGTTCATCAAAGCAGTGCCCAGGTATGCCTTGCATGTCGGGCAAAGATCACCTTTCAGATGTCTGTATGATAACAAAAGAAACATAACAGTAACGCTGCACAGAACAACGTATTGAAATGAACACTCTTCCATACCAAATGAATAGTGAAGTTTACTCAGGATTAAGCACTTTTGTCCCTAAAACTGGGGACTTCATCAGAATCTGAACTAAATCCATTACATCACTTCCTTTTATAAGATGAACACCATTTTCAAAAAAACGAATACCATTTAAAGTAAACCTACCCCTAAATTGTAAAATAACATTTACAATATTTAAAAATGCTTGAAAATGTAGAAAAAATATGGATGAACCACCAGATCACCTCACAACACCTCTAAACTTTCTAAATACCATAAGATTAAATAATATAAAAGCCACCATATACAAATGTATCACGATGGTCTAAATATACAATAAGGTCCTAATAAAACTTTCATGAAGTCAACCAACTAATAAAATATAAATCAGACAGGAAAGGTCGGATAATAAAACACAATAATAATATATCACAAACAATGCAAAATAAATTATTAATAAATATGAATCAATTGACTTATGTAACAAATATTTAAAGTTACTAATATATACAGTAGACTCCCTCTTATCCGGCCTCTCTTTAACCGGCCATCAAATTTCTGCTGTAGCCCTAGCAAAAGACAACAAAGAAAAACATTTCCACCTCCTCTGGGCTAAATAATGACCATCATTTGAGTTTTAGACTTCATATTCATTAGAAAAATGCATACTGGCACAAATCATGTTATTCTAGCTGATTTATAACCTATACATCCTATTTTGTATGCATTTTCTGATTAACCACCCATTTGTTTATCCAGCCAAAGGTCTGGTCCCAATGAGACTGGATAAGAGGGACTCTACTGTCACCTTAAAAACATGAACTTGTAAGAACTTAGACTGTGGTTTTAAAACTGGTAACAGGGGAAACATGCTCGTTCATTTCATTATGATGAAATGGCATTCAACTTGAGCTGCCACAGCAACTCTTTATATTCCAGTTTTCCACTGCCTTCCCCTTGGGTCCACATTAACTTTTTCCAAGATCCCAAACTTAAATTCTTTAAACCACTTGCAAGTCACGGTATGGTTAAATAATGCATTGTTTACATTTTTATTTTATTATTATTATTACTTAGTCTGTATGACACCAAGTAAAGAGGGAGGGCTTTGAGGTGATCAGAAGAGGGCATTGTGTTTACTCCCTGTATTGTTTTTGTAAGAAACCTTTGTGATGTTCCAGATGCTGCATGTGTTTGGTCAGGTATATAAGGAAGAGGGCATTATGCTCTACCATGGGACTGATGAGGGCCAAGTACAGTGGTATGATGACCTCTCTGGACCTAGATGCCATGCCTTTGCTTACAAGTTACTATTCAATTAGTTTCCATTCATGAAAGTCTGCCCTTGTGCTGACCAGTTTGTCTGCCACACAGTTTTGTTTTACTGGAATGCAGGATGCTTGAAAAGTGAGACTGTGCTGTGAAGCTATATCCCAAGCTAACACTGCTAGTCTGCAGAGGGGATACAGCCTGGTTCCCCCTTACTTGCTGATGTACCACATGACTGTGGTATTGTCTGAAACAACCAGAAGATGTCTAGGGCATCAGAGATGATTCAGAGAGTTTGATTGCCACAACCAGAGCAAGCATTTCTTTTAAATTTACATGACTGTGTCTGTACTTAGTGTAACCCATACCTTGCACTTTTTTCCCTCTTGAAACTGCTCCCTAAACAAAGTATGAGGTGTCTGTGGTGACTGGTTGCTTTGGAGCAGGGAGGGAGAAGAGGCCACCTGGGTTTAGAGAAAATTGCTGCCTCCATCAAGTAATTTTTCTTCTGACAACTCTCAGCACTCGGATTTGAAAACACAAAGGATTTTGGTGTTGAAATCAAAGAGATTTTAGATACCATTCTAGCTTTCTCATGTGGAGTCTTGCTAGGGGTATCATGAGAATCTCAGATGCCATGAGACTCAAAATTCTCAGGTATTCCCTTGCAGTGACCGAAGTCTAAGTGGAAAATCTTAGAAACAGATCTAGATATAGATTTATTTTTTTCTTTAGAAGAAAAGATCTTTAAATTGATGTGTCTAGCTGACACCCCAAGAACACAATTCTGTGTGAAGGAGTCAAAAAAGACTTGAATGTTCTCTTGGAATCCCAACTTATGAGACATGTCACCCAAGTAAGATATTCCTGACACTTTGGAAAAGACTGCAAGTTGTCTACATATGGAAAAATGTGGATACCCCATAGCCTGCAATGAACTATAACGGGAGCTAGACACTTTGTGAAAGCACTTGATGCAGTAGGCAGGCAGAGAACTAATATGATCCAGACAAGCAAAACCTTAGGAAACGTGTGAAGTTTGTTTGAATGGGATGTGATGATAAACATCTTTTAAATCTACTGTTACCAGGAAACTTAAACGAGGAAGAAGAGGTAAAAGGTTCTGAAGTGACAGCATTTTGAACTTGAGCCCTATCAGAAACAGGTTTAGGAAAGAAAGAATCAGAACTGGTCTCCAAGCACCTTCTTTCTTTGGCACCAAAAACATCATTGAATAAAATCTTTACCAACCTGGGAAGGAGGAACTGGTTCTATCACTACTAAGATAGCATTTGTTGAAGGACAGGGGATACACAGGAGTGAAGTCTGGTGGTTGAGGAATTATCCTCTGGAAAGGAGAGATTTTCCTCACACTGCCATCAGTAACCTTGATGAATGATCTTCCGAAACCATTTGTCTGAAACTATCTGTTGACAAAGATAAAAGTGGAGATTCAGACTTTCTGGAAAGGAAAAGGGACTGCCAGGATGAGTGGAAAACATGGTCCCTTAAACAGTCATTTTGATGTGTTGGACTGCCCTTGGTTTCAGGGGGAGTGGTCGCTGAATTCTTTTTGGAACCTCCCTGCCATTTCTTCTTAAATGTCCATTTACCCACATTTTTGGGGACTGCTTATTTTGTTTTGTTGAAAATTAAAGAAAAGTTAAAGAATCCCTTAGAAATTTTAGAAAACTTTTTGCTAACCTGTGCAATGCAGGAATCAAAAAATAAATCCCAAATGAAAAGAGAATGCAAAATCTCATTTTTTTTCACATCACCTAAGAGGTTCTGAGAACACAGCCAGACAAACCTCTTGAAAACAGTACCAGGGGTCATAGCCCTGGAAGAAGTATCAACACAGTCAAAAACACACTGTAAATAATGAGTAGTGATCTGTAAAATGGAAGAAACTAAATTATTTAAGGCAGTTTTTCCTCAGAAGAAGAAACTGCAGACAAAACATTCCCTATACATTCACATTTAGTTATAATTAGAGTAATCTTCAAAATGTCAGTCTAACAATTCAAAATCCTGAAAATTAAAGTTGCTAAAGCAAACACTTATTTTCTCATACTTATCAATAATCTTCCCATCCTTCTCAGAAAAATCTGCATTGGAATTAACAAAATAATTAGTGGCAGTAGAATTAAAGCTATAGGTGTTGAAATAGGTTTGGGATTTGTATATAAAAACTTAAAATATCAAAGAACTTTATATATTGTCTGCCTTTTTAGGGAGAGAAGGCTGACTATGAGGTAAACTGCAACCAGTGACGCACACATCCTCCAAACATGACAGACTGGAGAAATGGGTGCAGGTTTGGAACATTCTTTGTATAACAGCTCATAGTTTTTACTGAAGGGACTGAGAAACCTCAGCTTTCTCCCACTGAAAATACTGGCACATTCAGGAAACAGTCTCAGAGAAAGAGAACCCCCATACTGAAAATCAGAAACTAGGCTCTCCTCTAAATCTGATACAGGGTTTTGTCCTCAGTGTTCTGAATCTGTCTCATCTTCCTGTCCAGATTCAAAATCTTGAATCCTTTCACTAAAAAGAGGTATCTGTTTATTTTACTACATTTCACCTCACAAGAAGAATCAGTAGGCTGAATTGAACCCTGAGCCAGACCAAGAAAACTACTTTGTCTAAGGAAATTTGAGGAGGAGATTTTAGCTTTCTGTTTATTTTTGACAGAAAAAAAAATGGGACCTACAGTATTTTTAATAACAGCAGCAGCTTCCTGAGGGATGGGCACAACATTCTGTCAAAACAGAGAAGCCCTTCATGTTCCCTTTCAAAGGAATGACAAGGGTTGCTCCCTTGCCCACCGAGAGGACCCCAGCAGCAGCACAGGATGTGGCTATTCCCCCACTCCAAAGTGGCTGTAGATGCTACACCAGAAGGATCCGCGGTAAAAGATGAGTGGTCTTAGGAACCACATTTGCCATAGCAGAGACATCCCCTTGCAGCTGTTGCAAACTGCCAGACTGGTCTGATAGCAAAAGCTGTTTGCTTAACTTTTTTCTTTCTGTGGCTGGAAGAATGACAGACTGTGGGACTGGTAGATTGTTCCATAGTCAAGCCAAAAATAGTACATCGTTCCCAGGAAAAACAAGCAGTAGAAGGTGGTAAAATTTTAAAAATCTTTAAAAATCACTATTTTTTCACAAAAAGGGCACTTTAAAACATCTTTGCCAGCCCCACAAAGTAAAATAAACACAATTTCTCCACAGAAAAATGTGTTATCTGCTTTAAACTGACAGGAAAAAAGTGTGCTCCTGTTTAAAAGTACAGATAAGTCTTGTGACAGCTCATTAAAACACAAACTCCCAACTTACAAATAACTATCCTAAGCTGGTAAGTAAAATGGAAGAATAAACTTTTAATATGGAAGGTTTTCCCCCAAAGGAAACGTATCTGCCCAACACAGAAACAGGACAATTTGACCCTCAATTCTCAAAAGCCGACAAGGAGTGTTTTCTTCAATATCAGGAAAGCTCTGAAGGGCTTGGTGCACAAACCTGTCTGTTTTAGTCAGCTCAGCTCATGCTAATTAACAGTCTGGATGCATGGAAGTGCCCTGAAGCTTTGGAAACTGTTCCACCCTTGGCAGGATATAACCTATATAGCTAAGGTTACGGCATCAGTGATCAATATGATAAACATCCACTTTTGCCTGGGCCATAAGGGAGTCACCACAACAACCTTTGGGAAGACCTTCTGAATCTTCAGAAGTACCCTGTAAATCAGATGAAAGGGTGGAAAGGCATACAGAAACATACATGTCCAAGGAAAAGAAAAAACATCTGTCTTCTAGGCCTTCCTGCATAGAATCCTGGAACATAATTTTGCCAGTTCACTGTTTAGACAGGAGGCAAAAAGACCTACTTGATGTGTTCTCCACAGATCGACCAATTCTTGGAAAAAACCCTGGTTCAGTTTCAATTCATGAGGGTCTACCCTGGCCTGCCCAGCTTGTTTACCACACAGCTTTACTATGATAGGATGCAAGATGTCTTTAGAGAGAGAGATTGTGCTGTAAAGCTATATCCCATGCTAACATGGCTAGTGTGTACAGGGGACAAGATATAGTTCTCCTGGAGTTGTCTGTAAAATACTTAATGAGATCCTGGGGACCCAGATGATTCAGAGAGATAAGGTGCTTTACAAGAGCTAGTATACCTTTCATGTTTATGTGTTTTGGTCCATCTTTTTTGTCCCAAAGATAGTGGACTTTATGCCCATTGCCATCACTTTCAAAGATACGTCTGAGGCATATGCTGTAATTGTTTTGGAGCAAGAGGGGAGAGTGGGAGATCTAGATTCTGTAAAAACTGACGTCTCCACCACATGATCTCCCTTCTTACAAATCTAAAGTCTGGAATTTGAAAGGTCAGTGGGTGTTGATGCTGATACCACTGCATCTTTTTCATGTGGAATCTTGCAAGTGATATCATGAGAATCATAGATACAATGAGACCTAGTAACCTAAGTAATTCCCTCACTGAGAATGAAGTCTGAGTGGAAAACCCCAGGAATAGATCTAAATATAGATCTTATTTTTCAGGTGTAAAAAAAGCTCTTTGTATTGAGCTGTCCAACAGGCACCCCAGAAAAACAATTTCATGGGAGGGTGTCAGAAAATAATTTTGAATGCTCTCTTGGAACCCCAATCCATGTAGGTGGCCCCATACTCAAGAGGAAAATTCCTAACTCTTTTATAAAGACTCTGCCTAAGAAACTCAAATAGGGAAGAAGGGGTAAAAGGTTGTGAAGTGAAAGACTTTTGAACTTGGGCACTATCACAAACTGGTTTTGGAAGAAAAGATCCAAAACTAGTCTCCAATAACCTTCTTTCTTAGGCACTAGAAACATTACAGAATAAAATCATCCTCCAAACAGAGAAGGAGGAGGAACAGCTTCTATTACCCACTGAGACAGAATGTGTTGTAAGATTGGAGGAAAGATAAGAGTTTTGCCTGAAAAATTTGTAGCCAAAGAGAAAAATAGAGATTCAGACTTTTTTGGGAGGATTAAGGGACTGCTCAGGTGGAGGACAATATTCCTCATGTAGTTATTCAGGCTTATTGACTGTACTTCGTTCTAGGAGGGGGTCCTGCTTTCTTTTTTGGAACCTCCCAGCCATAGCTTTTTAAACAGCTGCTTACCAGCATTCTGCTTGGACTGAAAGTTTTGTTTTTTGCTACAGTTAGAAGAGAGAGCAGAGGACCCCTTGAAAAAACTTAGAGGAGAACTCTAAAAGATTTTCTGAATCAGTTTCTCCTCCCATTTTACTTTTTGAAGACTTCTGCAGTAGAAAGTCTAAAAACTAAATCTGTGTCCAAGGGAGAATTCAAAATGTAATTTTTATCATCTTCTGTGAGGTTCTCAGGGTGCAGATAGGCAGATCTCTTCAAAACAGTTCCAGTGGCAGTAGCCCTACAGGTAGTATCCACAGACTCAAACACATTTTACACAGTGAGCAGTAACTTGTGAAACTAAGTTACACAAAGTAGATTCTTCCTCACAAGTGGAAACTCATGCCAAAGCATTCCTTAAATATTCACATTTAGCCAGGATAAACTTTAACATATGAGCTTGACAGTTAAGAATTCTAAAAATTAAAGTTGCAGAAGCATACACCTTTTCCCCAAACTTGTCAAAAGCCTTCCTATCTTTTTCACAATGAGAGGGATTAGAATTAAACTGCTTAGCAGCAGCTGGATTCACTAAAGGAACAGCTGCAGGGTCAGGTCTGGGATTGGTGTACAAAAAACTTGAAAGACTGAGAAATTTTATATAATCTGTCTGCTTTTGGGGGGCATTATTCTGACTATCAGAAGAAACTGTGGACTGTGACAAAAACATCCTTCAAAGTACACAAAACTGGAGGGAAGAAGGTTGTGGAAATTCCAGTTGTAACAAATTACAATGTTTTCTGGGATCTAGTTTACTTGACTGACTTTTGAAAATGTCGAAATTCACATGGTCAAGACCATATGATCCTATTTTTAAAAAATCAAAATTCAAGAACACAACAAAAGACAGTACTTTTGTGTATGTGTGTGTGTGTGGGGGGGGGGGGGGCAAGACCCTCTTCACCCCAAAAACCACTGCAAATTATTTATACCAACTCTAAGATCGCACTGCAGTAGGAAGAAGGGCACACTTCCAGATCCTCACTGTACTACGATATTAGTACAATTTGTTCAACTTCCTTAAATGTTGATCACATGGCCTTGACCATGTGAACCTCAACATTTTAAATAGTCAAATAAACTAAACACTATTTTCTGAGAGTTTGATAAACCTATTTTCCCCACTGAAAACACTGACTCATCCTGGAAATAGTATCAGAGAAAGATAATTCCTCATAGGGGAATCAGATATTGCACTCTTCCTCAGAATCTGAATCAGGAACCTGAGGACAGAAAAAAATTACATATGTCCCTACACAGACCCCTACATGTTCAATCTCAGGAAAAAAAATCTCCTTTTCTTTTACCAGAAGCAGTGTCATAACAGTGTCAAGGGTCTAATCCTGGCCAAGCCTAATAAATTACTCCTGTTCAGAATAACTGATACAGGAAAAGACAAATGTTCAGTTTTCCTGCTTCTTTTAGACAGAAACTTCTGAACAAACAGACTCTGCAATGCCAGCAGCAACTTAAATAAGGATGGGTTCAACATTCTGGCAAAGCAAGGGCACTTTCCCTGTCCTTTTTCTCAGGAATGACAAGAGTGGCTCTCCCATGCCCACTAAGGAGACACTAACAGCAGCACAGCGCCTGACATACCCCCTAGACCATGCTGGGTATAGGGACTACACCTGAAGGATCCACAGAAAAAAGATGAGTGATCTGAGGAACCAGATTTGGCCACAACAGTTACCCACCTGCGGCTGAGGCAAATTACCAGACTGCTGTGATGGAAAAGGCTGCTTAACATATATATATATATATATATATATATATATATATATATATATGTGTATATATATATATATATATATATATATATATATATATGTGTATATATATATATATATATATATATATATATATATATATGTGACTGGAAGAAGGTCCAACTGAGAAACTGGTAGGTTGTTCCATGGTCAAGCCAAAAATTGTGTTTGATTCTCAGGAAAGCTTAGTAGGACCATTAAGCAGCAAAAAAAGTTAACTTTTTTCCCAGAAACAAAAATATAGTAAAAAAAAACATTTTAAACACTTTCTCCACACAAAAATGAGTTTTAAACAACTTTTTACCACAAAAGTAAAAAAGTGCTCTTCTATTTAAAAATACATTAAAGTCACGAGACATGTCAACAAAAACAATTCTTCCCAGCTTGAAGTACTTATTTCCCTCAAAAATTAAGTTTTTTAAGAAAAGTAAGTAAAGTGGAAGGTTCTTCCCTCAAAGAAACTTCTCTATCCAGCAAAAGAACAGTATTAGCTGACTATTGATCCTCAAAAGCTCATACAGGAGAGCTCTGCTCAGCAACAGGAAAGATCTGAAGGGCTTGACACCAAACCTTGTCAGTCCAGCTCAAACTGTCTAATGGTCTGAATACACAGAAGATGCTCTGAATCTTTGTAAGCTGGCCAGCTGTTATATCCAATACAGGCTATAACAGATACAGCTTAGGCTACTGCAGCAATGATCATAATGATGAACATTCAGGGTTGTTACAGGCAGCATTAAATATATCCTCCAATGCTGGCCACCAGTGGAGGAACGGGAGCAGAATCAGCGGTAGATTATTTGAAGGGTGAATCAGGTGGTCACCCAAGGCCTACAGCTTTATGGGGGTCCAAGGTCAACAAACAATAAAGCGATGCTGCAGAAAAATTCAAAAATGTCTCTTTTCTAGTGTGTTTTTCTTAGTTTTCCACCCCCAGTACAGGACGTTATATAGCCAACGGTAGCACAAAATGGAGCATTCCCCATTCCCACAGTTAAGGGAATCAATGAGCACAGGCAATAATATCTTAGAATGGAGCATTTCCTATCTCGAGCACTGTATCTGGAACTGTGGTGCAGAAAGGGGATAAGTGCAGCTAGTAAACAAACACTGCTTCACCAAACAGGGTTTATTCACTTGCACTGTCTTATTTAAAGGCTTCAGAAAGGATGTAATGGAGCAGAACATGCTTAATTTCCCCATGAGTCTTGAAGCACAGCACTTCTTGTGTACAGGATTTACTTTCTGCTATGAGAAGTATTAGTGCTTTACACCAACTGCCAGACCACTTTTTTTCTGTAAATCATAGAAGATTACAATCTGTAAGTTTCATAGTGATTGTGACTCAAAAATGCATGTTGATGCAAATCTACTGTTAACTTAAAGTGATTCAGAGTGATCTGCTCTTATCTGTTTCCAATTTTGCCTCACATTTAAGTCCTATCCTGCAGCAAGTCACTTAACCAGGCAAATGGAACTGGACAACTGGAAATTTGGACTAGGTTTCTCGGTGGTCCCCGGACTGCAACCCTAGAAACTATCTATAAACCAGAGTAGTTATTGTGTAAAAGGAAGGAAATTGATTGTACTGAACAGGAGCATCATCATGTAAAACATGTTCCTTCGATATGATCCTTGGCGTCTTTGTTCTGTTAAATGATGACAGTGTGTTTTATTATTTAGCAATGAATAAATTAGACAACATGAAGTATGACTTTTATGTTAATATCTGAACTATGAATACATTTTCAATTTAGCCTTTTTTTTGCAGGGACATAGGTGTTAGGCTAGCACCTAGTGCAGATGAGTATTGCTATGAGTTGTTAAAAAGCTGCTTCTTGTACTACAGGGTTTAATTCCATCAGTCTTCATTTGTCTTCTATGCCACTCTGACCAAGTTACTTCACCAGACAGTACTCCTTCCTGAGCTGCTCCTGAAAAGGGACATGTGTCCAGTGGGCTGTCCCAAGCTGTTAACAAGTGCATTACACATTTGCCTTTTGAATTCCTGCACACTTCACATAGCTGCTAACTAGTACTTCACTAAATACTATTTGAGTATGAACCCCAGTATACCTCTCTTGTAGTTTAACGGGTTGCCAGATGCATTTTCACTAAATGAGTTTCTAGGGAATAGAGGTTTACTGTTTCTCATGCTAAATCTGTTTTCAATGTGAGATTGTTTCATTTTGTTTAGAGAATAGCTCTGTTTTTTTTCTGTAAAATGTGAAATTCAAGTTTTAAATGACATACAAATATTTGTAATAATTTTAAAAGTAAAGAAGAGACTAGTATGTAAACTGGCAGTTTTGAACAATGTTTACAATAACTGAGGATAGACAGCTAAGAAATGGGATGATGGTATAAGCTGGGCAGACGGCTAATTAATTGCATCTATATTACATTATCACACGATTAAAATAGCGAATGCTATTTCATCGTACCGATAATGTCTAAACCACAAAATATCGAACACACGGAACAGCGAATATTTTCCCAGGGAAAAAAATTCGCTGCTCTGCAAAAAAAAAAAAAAAAGCACTTCAACACAAAGATAAGTGGGGGGTTCACCCCACACATACCCCCTACTTAAATATACCAACTCCGAGATCACACCATAGTGGAGGAAATGGCAAAGTACCAAAGATGGCCCACCGAATTTTTCCCTGGGAAAAAATTAGATGTTCCGTGTCGTCGCTATTTTGCCATTTCGACAGTATCAGATCGACTAAATAGCTTTTGCTATTTAGTCCATTCGATACGCTAATATAGACCCAATTAATTACCCCACATAGGGCCCCATTTGTCCACAATCCAACTCTGTTGACTCTGAGGTATATGCTACCACAATATGGCATTATCAGCAATTCAAGTAAGTCAAACGTATACTGAGTGATGTCATGGGGGATAGCTATACTTGATGACAAAGAAGACGTAGGGTAGTCAAAATGAAGTTGTCTTGCAAGTATGTACCCCCTTCCCCCACAAAAAACAGAATATTGTATGCAGTAATATTTCTGATTTTTGTATGATGTGGGTTGCTGAACAAAAGTTGCTGCAGTATTTATATTACCTTTAACTGTTCTACTTTATTCATTGTACTACAGCATGTATTATTCATTAACAGGCCATGATTGTGTAATAGTCTGAACATATTGCATTTTAGTAGTCTAAACATGATGCATTTAGTAACATACTTTCGCAATACCTTCTTTACAGCATCCAACAACTGCAAAGAACTGACATTTGTCATGACATACAGTCTGCATTACTTGGAGTGGTGATCAGAACTGTCTGATCTTCAGCATCCACTATGTAGTCATTGTTGCAGATTACTGTAAAACAATCTTCTCCACAAGTGGAGAAAAGTCCCAAACAAAATAAAGATAGTTACACATAAATTATACAATACATAAGTTCATACAGTAGTGATATGTACAAGGATAACAAGAAAAAATAGAGATATTCAAGAATAGTCAGAAAAGTTGACTATACAGTAGAAGGAAAGTGGAAAGTATTTATTATACATAGATTGAAAATGGATGATTAAGAGAGAAATGAAAGAGTAGGATGAAATAGAGAAATTCAGAAAGAAAGAGAAGAAGGAAGAGGCACGGAGAAATAGACAGGGGATCTACAGAGAGAGAGAGAGAGTACAAAGGGAAATAGATCAGAAAGATAGACTCCTAACAGTTGAGTGAGTAAAGATCAACAGTGAGGTGTAGTGAAGGAAAGCCTATAAAGATGGCAGGAAAGGGTGGAAAGAATCAGTCAGGTGTAAGGCAGAAGCAGAGCCAAGAATTAAGATAGGTGAGATTTGAGGAAAAATTTGAACTGTAGGTGACTTGGTATGGTAAGTATGTTTTGGGGGATTGAGTTCCATGATCTGGCAATGAGGGTGGAGTAAAGAGAATCACTAGAAAAGTTGTTAGGTTTTGTGACTTGTAAGAGGCATTTGTCAGAAGATGTTAAGTAGGCTTTTATTAGACTGGTGTTGAAGCAGGTTCCGGACTACAGGACAGTTATCTGGGAGGTAAAATATGCCATGGGCCATAGTGATTTGGGTGTATGTGAGGTACCTGGGGAACTCAAGCCAGTTTAGCTGGCATACGGCAGCACAGTGATGGGATCTATGAGGAGAAGAGAGCTGGTGGCAAATCTGGCAATTTTGTTGTAGCAGGCATCTAGTTTTGCCAGGTCTGTTTTGTACAGGTTAATTAAAATTGGTGAGGCATAAAGAACAGTAGAGATTAGGTGTGTTCTGGAAATAGATTGTCTTGTGGCGTCAGTAAGGAAGGGTTTGACTCTGTAGAAACAGCCTAATTTACGGTGAACTTTTTACAGTTAGGGTAATGTGTTTGTCAAATCTCATCTTATTATCAATAGTAACACCAAGAAGCTTAGTGTGAGAAACAGGTTCTATTTTTGTTTTATTAGAAGAATGTATCATGAAGGGGAATAAGAAGTTATGTACGTACCATAACGTTCCATGTTAGTTGTCTTCATCTCGCCTTCTTTCTTGCTGGATGGGTTCGGAGCCAATCCTCGGCTCCGACTCGGCCTTATACTAAAGCTCGAGAGCTATTTACCGGCTCGAGGCCACCCCTTATCCCACAATGCTAGGCGTCAGATATCCAGATCTCGTTAGGAAAAGCTAACACCAAGGAAAAAAACACACTTGTACCCACCAAGGTTAACCTACAGTGCTACAAACAGAGAAGGACATAACCTAAAACAAGGTCAACCGTAGGAAGAAGGCCTCAAGAAGGATTCCTCTCGGTCCTAACCAGGCAAGGGGGATGGAGGGTGGGACGCAAGAAAGAAGGCGAGATGAACACAACTAACATGGAACGTTATGGTAGGTACATAACTTCTTAATGTTAAGTTGTCTATCTCGCCTTCATTCTTGCTGGATGGGACAGCGTCCCTAGCACCTTAGTCCTGGGTGGCTCATCGAAACAGACTCTTGAGCACAGTGGAACCAAAATCAGCTCGACTCCTGGAGGCCATATCCAACTTGTAATGCAAAATGAAAGTATGAGGAGTGGCCCATGTTACTGCAGCACAAATAGATTCCATTGGAAGTCTAGCCTGAAAAGCTACCGACGTAGCCAATGCCCTGGTGGAATGAGCTTTTGGTTTTGAAGGAAGTTCTCTATGTCTCAGTTGGTAGATCAAGCCACCTAGACAAGGTAAACTTAGAAACTGGCAGGCCCTGCTTCCCCTCAGCATAGGACAGGAAGAGTTGATCTGATTTTCTTGACTGTTTGGTCCTATCCAAATAAAAATGTAGCTGCCTGTGAACGTCCAAACAGTGTAACTTTTGTTCAGCTCTGTTTGAATAATTAGGAAAAAATACAGGGAGATCAATGGCCTGATTGAGATTTGTCTCCGAGGGTATTTTGGGCAAAAAGGAAGGATTAGTCCTGAGTGAAACTCTATCTTTGTGAAAAATAAGATATGGAGGGCGAATGCAGTGGGCTTGAAGTTCCGATACTCTTCTGGCCGAGGTGATGGCTACCAAGAAGAGAGTCTTCCAGGAGAGTAATTTTAAGGAACAAGAAGCTGCAGGTTCGAAAGGAGGGAGAATCAATGAAGTTAATATCAAGTTCAAATCCCACGGGGGGGGGGGGGATCTTTAACCGTGGGTCTAAGTAACATAGTCCCTTTAAGAAAAGCTTTACAAAGTTTGTAGGACATGACACTGGACTCTGACAGGCTATCGTGAAAATTTGCGATAGCAGCCAATTGTACCCTAATGGTGGCAGCTGAGGAGCCTACTCAAAAAAGTTCCGCCAAAAAATCTAAAATATTATGGATAGGGTCTGTAAAAAGGTTAATCTTTCTAGCCGCTGTCCAGAAGGAAAAGCGTTTCCACTTACTAGCATAAGTCTTTCTAGCAGAAGGTTTGTGCGAAGAAAGTATGATTTCGCACACTGGATGAGAAACATATGTAAGCCTGGCTAAGGTTGGAAGTGGAGCAACCAAGCTGTGAGGTTGAGAGAGTGAAGGGATTGGTGCAGCCCGCCCGACTGATGGATCAAGAGGTCTGGCACTGGGTCCAGATTCCAAGGCTGCTCCAGCAAGTGATGAAGCAGGAATGGGAACCAAACTTGTCGAGGCCAATAAGGAGCAATGAGGATCATCCTGGATCCCAAAGCGGTCGCTTTCTGAATCAATTTTGGAATCAAGGGAAAGGGAGGGAATGCATAGAGCAGACCCCGGGGCCAATCGTGAACTAGAGCGTCCCTGATGGAATGGCCTGGAAGGGGGAAGACAGTGAAGAAGTCAATGCACTTGCTGTTGACAGGGGTTGTAAAAAGGTCGCAGCAAGGTTGACCCCATCTGCGGAAAATTTTGTCCGCCACTAACTGATTGAGAGACCACTCGTGAGGCATAAGAATTGCTCTGCTTAGCCTGTCCGCTATGACGTTGGACTTCCCGGGGATGTGTGTTGCTATCAGAAACCGTTGAGAGGAGATTGCCCACTGCCAAAGTCTGAGTGCTTCTCGACATAAGGGATAGGACCTGGTTCCGCCCTGCGTGTTGATGTACCACACTACCGACATATTGTCCGTGTGAACTGCAATAGTCCTGGTAGGTAGAGAGTCCTGAAGAGCTTGCAACGCTAAAAGTACCGCTCTCATCTCCAAGACGTTTATGTGCAGATGGTACTCTAGGGGTTGCCAAGTTCCCTGGACAGTCCTGCCCTGAAAATGCCCCCCCCCCACCCGATCAGGGAGGCATCTGTTGTCACCGTGGCAACCGGAGGAGGAAGTACAAACGGACTGCCCTGAAAAACTTGAGGGGAGACCATCCACCAAAAAAGGTGGTCTTTGCATGACTGAGTAATTATTATGTTGTGAGACATCGGAAGCTGTTGAAAGGACCATTGAGTAAAGAGCATCCATTGAAGAATTTGCATGTGAAAACGAGCCAGGGGAAGTAATGTGATAGCTGCTGCCATGAGACCCAAGGTTTTCAATACAAATTTGGCCTGAATTCTCTTGCATTGTAGCAACGTTTGAACATGTCGACGAATGTCTAATACTCTTTCTAATGGAAGTTTTGCCGAAAGTTCTTTTGTGTTTAATATGGCGCCTATAAAGGTTATAGACTGACAAGGCAACAATGCAGACTTTTCAAAGTTTATAGAGATACCTAGCTCTGAGCAAGTTTGGATGGTATAATGCCTGGCTCGGATTAGTTGATGCCTGGTGGAAGCAGTTAGGAGCCAGTCGTCTAGATATGGAAACACCTGGAATCCTCTCCGTCTCAGGTGAGCCGTAACCATTGCCATGCATTTGGTGAACACCCTGGGGGCTGTGGTGAGACCAAAGGGCAGGGCTCCGAAATGATATTGACTGGCTCCCAGCTGGAAGGAGAGAAACTTCCTGGAGCGTCTGTTCATTCTGATATGGTAGTACGTATCCTGAAGGTCTATGGAGCACATCCAAGTGTCCGGACCCAAAAAGGGTAGAATGGACTGAAGCGTGACCATCCGGAACTTCATTCTTTGAACAGATTTGTTTAATCTGCTGAGATCCAAAATGGGTCTCCAGTCCCCTGTCTTCTTTGGTACCAAAAAGAACTTGGAGTAAATCCCGGATCCTTGCTGGTCTGCTGGGACTGGCTGGATGGCTCTTTTTCTTAGCAGTTTTGAGATTTCTAGTACTGCTTGTTCCCTTACACCGGGTGGAACATCTGGAAGGGATCTGTTTGTTTGAATGGGGGTGTGGACAAAGGGGATTTTGTAACCCTCGGATATGAAAGCCTGTACCCATTTGTCTTGTGTGAGGAGTCGCCAGGCTTCTGGGTACAGTGATAATCTTCCCCCGACTGCCTCCGAGAGTGGACAGTCGGGCAGCCCCTAAGGGGTGCTGAAAGGGTTTCTTGGAAAAAGTTTCCCTGCTACCCTGATTCTGCGGACCCCCTCTGCCCCTCGGGCGGCGTCTGTTGTTGTTCCCTTCTCTGCTCCTGGAGGGAAACTCTCCACATGTGTCAGGCACGACTCCTTGGGGTTTGCGAAACCACATTTTCCCACCCTTCTGACCTTTAGGGTATGGTCTAGAAGGAGTAGAAAAACAGACTCCCATGGCAGAGAGAGTCTTGCCTTCCTGCTCACACCTGGTAAGGGTATCCTTCACCTGTGGTCAGAACAAAGCTGAACCATTAAAGGGGGTATTGGTGAAGGATGCCTTAAAGGGGTCAGCAAAATTGCATAACCGCATCCAGGCATGTCTTCTCAAAGCCACGCCTGTGCCTGCGGCCCTACTCGCCCCATCGGCTGCATAAGAAATGAGCTGCATGGAGGAGTTGACTATAGAATTAAGGGTCGCCAGCTGGGAGTTAATCTTTTCCTGAGACCCCGCAGCAGATGGATCCTGAAGGGTATCACCCAGTTCCTTAAGGAGATTTCTCTGAAGGCGGGTGAAATGGCACAGATAGTTCAGCGACCGCATAGAAAAGGTCGCTGAAGAGAACATCTGCTTGCCGTACCTATCCATCGTCCTAGATTTTTTATTAGGTGGATGGACAGGCACTGAAGGGTCAGCCAACTCCCTCTTAGTGGCTGCTGCAACCACCATGGCATCAACAGGGACACCCTTAGTGAGAAACTGTTTGTCGGACGGGGCTGTGATGAATTTTGTGGGCCTGCGGGGAGTTGGTTCCACTGTGTCAGGGGCCGTCCATGCCTTCCGAGCCACTACTTCCTTGAGTTGGTCGAAAGGCGGAGACACCCAGGAGGTGGAAGGACGAGAACCAAACGCAGCAACCCGACGACCAGCGCAGGAAACACAGACCAGCGCAGAAGACCAGAGCGGAAACGAAGAAGACGGAGCGAAGAAGCGACGAGAAGAACGACGAGAAACGAAGAATCGACACGCGAGAAGACCGACGACGAACATGACGAAGCAACAGGTGAAATTAGATGGGGAAGGTGAGGGAGATAGGATGATGGAACAGGGTGTGTGAGTGAGTGCGAAGAAAGTAGTGTCTGTGGGGATAGGGTGGGAGGAGAGTGTGGAGTGGGGGTTAGGAGGGGGGGAGATAGTGTTAGGGTTAGGGAGGGTGGGGCGGGGGGGTTAAGTTAGGGGAGGGAGAGTTTAGGGGGGGGTAGGGGGGGTAAGGGTGAGGGTTAGGGAAGGGAGTTAGGTTAGTAGGGTTAGTGTTAGGGAGTAAGGGTTTAGGGAGGCGGGTAGGGTAAGTGCGAGTAGGACCGACCTGAGGGGGTAAAGGTTTAGTGTTAGTAGTGCTTGTATTTTTTTTTTTTTTGTGTGTGTGTTGTGTGTGGTTTGTGAATGGGGATGTGTTTTGTTTTAACTATGTCAGGTAGAACCGTCCAGATACACCGACTCGTCCTCGGAAGGGATGAGGGCAGTCCAGTTCCCCCTCTGCTTAAGGATCTCAAGGATGTCATGAAAATGCCCACAAAATTCATCACAGCCCCGTCCGACAAACAGTTTCTCACTAAGGGTGTCCCTGTTGATGCCATGGTGGTTGCAGCAGCCACTAAGAAGGAGTTGGCTGACTCTTCAGTGCCTGTCCATCCACCTAATAAAAAATCTAGGACGATGGATAGGTACGGCAAGCAGATGTTCTCTTCAGCGACCTTTTCTATGCGGTCGCTGAACTATCTGTGCCATCCTCAGAGGGGGACCTTGGGGACCCTTCCGAATCCTCCAAGTCAGTGTCAGAGGTGACTGACTTGGGGGAGTCAACATGCTTCTTCTTACATTTTCTCTTCCGAGGGGGCTCCTCTGAATGATCAGGGGAGGCCTCGGAAGAGGAAGATGCACCCAATGGGGCTTTATGTGAAGTTGTTCAATTTCGCCGTTTATTAGCACCCTAAACCTGGGAGGCTCAAGGGAGTATATTTCTGAGGACAGTGGAACCAAAGGAAGCCCTGTCCCTGGAGGCCCTGTCCACTCTGCAATGAGTGATAAAGGTATGAGGCTAAGACCAAGTGGCAGCTGCACGTATAGTGTCCAAAGTTAATCGAGCCGTATAAGCCAAAGAAGTGGAGATGGCTCTAGTTGAATGTGCCTTCACACCATACTCTAATGTTTGGTTCACTGAAGAGTAGATCAATTTAATGCAGTCAGTTAACCATTTGGAAAGGGTAACTTTAGAAACTGGTAATCCTTTCTTGGCATCAGCATGAGATACAAAGAGTTGGTCAGATCTTCTAAATTCTTTTGTTCTGTCCAAATAGAACCTCATCTGTCTGTGAACATAGAGTTTATGCACCATGTATTCCAGCTTATTAGAATGATTACTGAAAAAGGTTGGAAGTTCAATAGTTTGGTTCAGATTGGTCTCAGAACACACCTTTGGCAGGAATGAAGGTTTAATCCTCAGTGTCTGGGTGGTACACCAAATATGGGGGTTTTATAGAAAGGGCTTGGAGTTCAGATACCCTGCGTGCTGAGGTAATGGCCACCAAGAAAATAGTCTTCCAAGAAAGAAACTTCAACTGACAGGATGATGCAGGCTCAAAGGGGGAAGAATAATACGTGACAGCACAAAATTTAGATTCCAAGGAGCAAAGGGTTGTCTAACAGATGGCCTAAGATGAATGGTGCCCTTAGGAAAAGCCCTACATAATCTGTGTGACATCAAATTAGAACCTTCAGCTCCAAGGTAAAAATTCGAGATAGCAGCCAACTGAACTCTAATCGTGGCAGCTGCAGCACCCTCATGAAAAAGCTTAGATAGGAATTCTACTATACTAGCAATCGGGGCAACATAAGGATCAATGTTATTCTGGGATGACCAAAAGGCAAATCGCTTCCATTTACTAGCATACAACTTTCTGGTGGAAGCCTTATGCGAAGATACAAGAATGTCTTGTACCTCCGAAGAAAAATCCTGTGACCTGGCTAGGTAGGGAATCGGAGCAGCCAGGCTGTCAATCTGAGGGCACAAAGGGAGGAACGGAGGGCCCCTGACGAATGTGTCATTAGGTCTGGAACTGGGTCCAGAATCCAAGGTTCCTCCAGTTGATAAGAGTCGGAGGAAGAGGAACCAAATCTGACACGGCCAAAAAGGGGCTATTAAGATTACAGTCCTTCCCAGAGTTTTGGCTTTCTGCAAGAATTTTGGAATCAGGGGTATAGGTGAAAAGGCGTACAGGAGTCCCGGGGGCCAATTGTATACGAACGAGTCACTTGGGCTGTTCCCTGGTGGGGGACTCAGGGCAAAGTAGCTTCTGCATTTGGCATTCAGAGGGGATGCAAACAGGTCGCAGCAAGGCTGGCCCCATCTGCGGAAAATCTTCACTGCGACTTTGTTTTTGAGAGACCACTCGTGCAGTAGCAGAATGGCTCTGCTCAGTTTGTCTGCTATCACGTTGGATTTCCCTGGGATATGCATTGCTATTAGAAAGCGCCCGGTGGACATAGCCCACTGCCAAATTCTCAAGGCCTCTCGACACAGGGGGTAAGATTTGGTTCCCCCTTGCTTGTTGATGTACCAGAACACTGACATGTTGTCCGTTTGTATTGCAATCATCCATAGGGGCAGAGAGTCGTGGAAGTGCTCCACCGCCAACAGCACCGCTCTCAGCTCCAGAACATTGATGTGCAACTATGACTCTGTCTCCGACCAGGTGCCTTGGACTGTTCTACTCTGAAACCTCACCCCCACCCTATCAGAGAAGCGTCTGTGGTCACCGTGGCTGACGGCGGGGGGAGAACAAATGGTCAACCCACTGTAACTTGTTGGCTGGTCAACCACCAGAGAAGATCCTTCTTGTAAGAGTCCGTAATCATGATTAAGAATGATATGGGAAGTTGCTGGTACGACCACTGGGTGAATAGTAACCATTGAAGAATCCTCATGTGCATACGTCCCAGAGCTACCGCTATGAGTGTAGCTGCCGTGGTGCCTAGTAGTTTCAATACTTGATGGGCCGGTACTTTTCTTCTCTGCAAAATGTCCAAGACCTGGTTTTGGAGAGTGGCTATTCTGTCCAGGGGCAATCTTACTGTGGCGAAGGTAGTATCTAGTTCTGCTCCGATAAAGGAGATACGCTGTGATGGCGACAACGCAGACTTTTCGAAATTGATAGTGATGCCTAACTGAGACCAGAGATGGAGAGTGTGATCCCTGGACAGAATTAGTTGATGCCTGGAGGCGGCGGTAAGGAGCCAGTCATCCAAATAAGGAAACATTCGGAATCCTAGATGCCTCAAGTGAGCCGTAAACACTGCCATGCATTTGGTAAACACTCTGAAGGCTGTTGTGAGTCCAAAGGGCAGTGCTCGGAACTGGCAGTGACTGGCTCCCAGCCGGAAATGCAGATGATCTCTGGATGGCCTGGCCATTTTGATATGGTAGTATGCATCCTTGAGATCTATACAGTACACCTAATCGCCTACTCTGAGGAATGGGAGAATAGACTGAAGCGTGACCATCCGAAACTTCTCCTTTTTTACAAATGTGTTGAGTCTGCTGAGATCCAAGATGGGCCTCCAGTCCCCTGTCTTCTTTGGAACTAAAAAGAATCTGGAGTAAGTTCCGGATCCTATCTGGTCTGCTGGGACTGGCTGGATGACTCTTTTCCTGCAGCCTCTGGATTTCTACGGCTGCCTGATCCCTGACACTGGGTAGAACGTCTGGGATTTTTTTGCCAACAGGTGGATTTTCTAAAAGTGGAATGATGTATCCTCTGGTAACAATGCTTTGTACCCAAGACTCTGTTGTAATTCCTAGCCAGGTACTTGGATACAAAGCCAAGTGACCGCCGACTGCCTCCAGTGAAGGACAGTCGGGCCTCCTTTCAGGAGCGCTGATAGAGCTTACCAAGAAACTGATCCCTGTCGCCCTGGTTCTGCGGACCCCCTCTGCCGCCAGGGTGGCGTCTTCCATTATTGCCCCCTCCTCTGCCCCTGGATGGAAGTTCACTACGTGTTTTCTGGAAAGCTCCTTGGGACTTTCAGAACCACATTTTTCAACCTTTCTGCCCTTTGGGGTATGGTCCGGTAGAGGTGGAAAAACGGACTCTTACGGCAGATAGAGTCTTTCCCTCTTGCTCACACCTAGTGAGAGTCTCCTTGACTTTGGGCCCAAAAAGAGAAGAGCCATCGAATGGGGTGCTGACAAAGGAAGACTTGAAGGCTTCCACAAAGGAGCATAAGCGCATCCAGGACTGTCTCTGAAGAGCTATCGGTGAACCCGCTGCCTGACTTGAACTATCGGCTGCATAGGAAATGAGCCGCATGGATGAGTTCACAATGAAGTTAAGGGTATTAAGTTGTGCTGTCACTTTGTTAGAAACAGCTCCATCTGTATTACCCTGCAGAGTATCACCAAGCACTTTCAGGAGATCTCTTTGAAGATGGGTAAAATGAGTCAAATAGTTAAGCGATCGCATGGCAAAGGTCGCAGAATTAAAGATTTGTTTCCCGTATCTGTCCATCGTCCTGGAATCCCTATTAGGAGGATGGACAGTAGAAGAGGTTTCTGACATTTCTTTCTTGGTGGCCGCCGCCACCACCATGGCATCAACGGGGACTCCCTTAGTGAGGAACATCTTGTCTTGGGGGGAGGTGATAAACTTGTTGGGCCTCTGGGGGACCAGTTCCATAGTATCAGGAGACTCCTACGGCCTTCGAGCAACCAATTCCATCAACTTGTTGAAGGGCGGAGTCACCCAGGAGGTGGAAGGTTGAGACCCAAAGGCCTTCAGGTGCACTGACTCATCCTCAATAGGGTTAAAGGACTGCCAGTCACCCCTCTGCTTTAGGACTTCCAGGATATCCACAAAGGAGATATCCTCCGAGGGGGACCGTGGGGACCCTTCTGATTCCTCTAAGTTAGTGTCTGATGTCAAAGAGTCCTGCGAGGAATCTAAATGCCTCC
Source organism: Protopterus annectens (assembly GCF_019279795.1). Lineage (NCBI taxonomy): Eukaryota > Metazoa > Chordata > Ceratodontiformes > Protopteridae > Protopterus > Protopterus annectens. Next base: position 639,283,181 of record NC_056741.1, on the reverse strand, counting down.
TCTTACATAGTCTCTTCCTGGGAACCTCATCAGTGGAGGCTTCTGGTGAGGTCTCAGTAAAGCAAGGGGCATCCAGTGGGGTTACCTGAGGCTCTGGGTCTCGACACTTCAGAGGGACCTGCGACGTAGAGGCAGAAAGCGGCACCTTAGGGGAAGAGGAGGAGGAGGGACCTGACAATGTGTGTGTCTTAGATGACATAACCCTCCTCATGGCATCGAAGGCACCACTGTTCTGACCCGAGGAAGCTGCCAGTTCTGAAGAAGACAGCAACGTCCCCGGCACCGAGACAGTGGGCTCCAAACCAGCAGATGGAGCTGAGCTCATCCACGCCGAAGGTCCGGAGGAGGAGTCAGAACCAACACATCGGTTATACTCTCCCCCCCCAGAACCAATGAGAGAGTGTCAGCTCCCAGACTATTCCAATGGAACCGAAGAAGTCAGGGTTGACGGAGCCGAGGGCACTGGAACATGCCTCGGCTCAGAAGGCTCCACAACTATCAGATCCTCCTCCTTTGGCTCTGAAAGTCCTACTCAGCTCGGAGGAGGAGTAGTCACAGCAGGTGGAATGGTTGTAGCCCCCAACACCGATTGGGTCGAGGTCGATAACAATTTAGCAAGTTCCGAGCTCTCGAGGAGCCTCTGCACCACCCGGTCCACATCCACATCAGATAGGATCCTCGAAGAATGAGTCGAAGGAATCGAAGACGCCACTGAATGAAGGATAGGTGACCCCAAGGTTTCGGAGACCGGCTCCAAGACCGGGAACCGGCTCCGAAACACTCGCTCGGTGCATGGCTCCGAAGACTGAGGAGACGGTGACTGCATCTTAACAGTAGGGTTTGGAGCCAATGACTTGGGCTCCGAAGACACCTTAAAAGACTTTGAGAGATCTGGTCAGCCTTGTCCAAGGACTCTTGAAAATCTGGCTTCAATAAGCCTCTATCTACCAGCTTCCTTCGTCTCTCCAGTAAAACCCTACTACTGAAGGAATGGCAGATAGAGCAATACTCCTGGAGGTAAACAGGCCCCAAACAACACACACAATTCCCATGGGCGTCCGTAATGGACATCTTCTGCCCGCATTTACACTTCTTGAAACCAGACTTCTGCTTTTCTTTATGGTCAGACATTATAACCAACAGTAACACCACTGAAGAAAAGATTACTGCAAGTCTAAATTCCAAAACAGTCTAAGTTGCCAGATCCCTGAACAACTTAATCAAATAAAGGTACAGATATATAAAATATATCTAACTAAGCAAACTGTCTTATCATAAACAGTCACGCTAATCTAAGACACTAACAGTCTAACAACACTAAATTCACACTTTTAAGTAGTACATAAACAACGACGCTATCCACTACACTAACGCTCTAATAGCACTAAATCACACTATTAATTATATAAAGTCACACTATTAAGTATATAAAGGGATAGGGAATAACTAAAGAAAAGGCCAAAGGCCTAAGAGCAACCGCTCTGAAAATGACGAACTCGTCAAACTCTAAATAATGAATTTTAAGGTTAAGCGGCCCAAAAGCAGTGCAAATATATAAGTTTTCTTCTATAATAATAACTATCAGCAAAAAATATGCCCAAAAAAAAAGATAAATATAAATAACTGGTCCGGGCTCTCCAGACGACCTTCAATCTGTTGCAGTGGAAAACTAGATCTGAGGTAGGACAGAGAGCATCATGGGATATGGACCTGGCCTCGAGCTACTTGGATCTTTAGCTAGTAAAGCTTCCGAATCAGAGCCGATGGTTCGGCTCCGAACCCATGTGTAAGAATAAAAGGCGAGATTGAACAACTTCATATCATAAGTTTAGCTTCATTGGGACTAGGACTAACTGAGCATCAGAGAACCAAGACTCTACCTCTGTAAAAGATTTCTGGATTATTTCTTGGAGTTTAGAAAGAGTGGGGAGCTGCGCATATGAGTGTGGAATCATCAGTGTATTGTATGGTAGTGGCCTGGGGAGTGGCAGTGTGAAGCTTGTTGGTGAAGATGGAAAATAGAAGAGGACCTAAAATGGATCCTTGTGGGATGTGTAATGGGACAGAAAGTAGAGAAAAAAGTTCATGTTGTCATTTTACAGCCTGCTGATGGTCAGTTAAGTAACTGCGGAACTATGAAAGGGCAGAGTGGCTTAGTTTAAGAGATGAAAGTTTACTGATGATTTACTGATGGGAGAGTGTATCGAAGGCTTTGGACATGTCAAGGAAAATGGAGGAGACTAGATGGCCGTTGTTTCTGAAATGGTTGATAAGAGTTTGTGAAGCTTAAGAAAGCATTAGTGGTACTGTGGTTGAGTCTAAAGCCGTGTTGGGAATTAGAAGGTTACTGGAAATTAAGTAAGGCATGAGTTGGGAATGGATACATTTCGATAGAACTTTGCATAGTGGAGATAAGATGGCAATAGGCCTGTAATTGGAGACGTCAGTAGAAGTACCGCCTTTATGTAATGGGGTAATATAGGACATAGGAAATTTTCTGGACTTTGGGAATGTACTGTTCTGTTATGGAGTTATGTTATTCCTTAAGGGCAGGAGGCACTGCATTTGTAGATGAAACACTGAAATACAAAGTTGTTTGCCAAAGAAAAGTTCTTTGATGTGTAATTATTCAGATGACTTTTACTTCTGCAGAGACTGTGTACATTAACTTAGCATATGTTAACAGGTGGTTAGTATTTCTTGATGCTGTCATAAATACTCTTCTCTTTAAACTGTGTTACATATGGCTGGGTCTTACAATGCGATGTAAGTATTAATTTCACAATTTCATGTAGCTCATCCAAAGCTAGCAATTAAGTACATGTAATTTATTTCTTAATAACAGTAAGTGGTCTACATATTCAATAAAGTGGTTATAACCACTAGTGGGTCTGGGGGTGGCTATCTGTGGATGAAAGTACCTTATGCTCTTATCAGCTGGTCATTTTTAACCTTAGTTTGCAGGACGTCTGTGTGTGTGTGTGTGTGTGTGTGTGTGTGTGTGTGTGTGTGTGTGTGTGTGTGTGTGCAAATTAAGCTGGAATACTTTGACTACTGTGTGCTTGTGTGAAAGAAATCTGAAATATGTGACTTAGGTCATTATTATTGTTATTAATTTTTGACATCTGAGGAGCATGTAGTCAACAATGTAGCTATATTTACTGAGTTTGGGAAAACGTCTGTGGATAAAAATGACTAATCCTGCTGAGCTGATGAAGCTAAAAAGTCATTAGTCTGTCTTTGTAGGACCAGTGTGAATTTGTGAAAAGCATACTGGAATACTTTACTGAAGACATTTTTATCATAATCAGACATGTGATGTGTCAAAGTGGTAATACTTGTTGAGTACGGACATTGGTGAATTACAATGACAGCAGTTTGAGTGTATTTTATGGTTGAAATGCTCTGAAACTGGTAATTTTGTTGTCATTGTTTCATAAATCTTGCTTTACTGCTTTATGAAAAAAAATATTCAAAACTACAAATTTAAAACGCATGTTAACATGTTGCTATATTAAAAAGGAAATAATACAAAACAATCTGAATCAGAATCACGACACAAACATTTATGCATGCTCCTAAAAATATGTGCAGAGGGCCCAAGGTACACTTTATCTGCCTAGGCAGAATGAGGGATATGTAATTGTAACATATCATAATATTTCCTAAATTCAGAAAACTCATTTGTTCCCATAAAAAGACCTCATTCATCCTGGCTATAATTTGGGGGGGGGTCCTCCATGGACCAAGTTTCCTGTGAATCTGAGAAATAGGCATGAGAATCTGCAGAAGAACTCCTGTCTCTGTCTATGCCAGAATATTCTGACGCATCTTCCTCAGGAATGTTTCTACTAACTTTTTACAAGTGGTGTAATCTAAGCACCAGGATTAACTGCTTGTAACAATTTCTTAGTCTCTTCACTGGGCTGCACTGAACAGAATCCCCCTGTTTTGTCTTTGCGCCTGAGGAAAGATGACTCTCCCATGCGTATTTGAACAGCTGAAGAGTATGTGGCTGGCCCCAGTTCATGGCGGCCAAAAGGAATACATTAGACACACTTAGAACTCCACAGACCACAGAAAACGCCACAAACGAGTACCAAGAAACATGTGATGCAATAAAGGCAGCAAAGGCTCAAGCCAGTAAATTTCTAAAGAAGTTCCATGAAATGGTTTTAAGTAACCAAAGTGCTTAACTCTACTCATTTTGGTTATTAAAATGATTAAATTTACTGGCTTGAGCAACTGTTGGCTTTTACTGCATCACAGGTTTCTTGGTACATGACTACATTAGAGATGTAAGTGAAATCTCCAAGGAACAACTGCTGGCAATTGCAGAATTACCCACCATCGGTCGAATCATTCAGTGAGACAGCAGCATCAGCTAGTGCTCTTTGGAAAGATTTTTCTTTCTTTCTAGGAACAACAGAAACTGGACCAGCAGGAGCTGGGTACGTATCTATGCTGTGAATGAGGAGGATACTTCAGATGCTGTAAGCTGTGCTGAAATGAGTCTGTCTGAAGGTAAAATGTCAAATAGTGTTCACAAGCAGTTCACACTTTCACACACATTCACAGTCCCTTAAATAAAGTAATGCATAAACAGCACACTGAAATCCTGTCAGAAAAGCCTTCACATAAATATCTCCCTGGGAGAAGGGGAAACGATCCAGGTCATAAAGTAACTCTTTTCTAAGAAGGAAAGGACCCACCTGTCCGAGGTGATGTTTTGCCAAACTGGAAGACAGTGAGAGAGCCGTAGAGACAGAGGAATAGAGTCTGGGGGGTGTCCATGAAGGCTGGTAGTCACAGGTTACCTGCCCTGACCTGAAAGGGAGGTTTCTGGGAAGGAGTTTGAGCAGGCTTAGAAGGGGTCTGCTGCTCCTAGTGCCTTTTCTTGTCCTGGCATGGGAAGCTGGGTCAGAATGTCTCCTCATGAACTGGGTCTTTGAGGGACAGTTCTTGTGAAATTTGGGTATGGGGAGACAAATAGCTGTTTTAGGTCCTGCAGTTTCTTCCCTTTTGCTGAATGGGCTTAAATAGCTCGGCCACTTTAGATCCATAAAGTGCAGAGTTATCCAGAGGTACATCCAGTAATTTGGCCTTATATCATCAGGTAAGTGTTGTAGCCTTAACCATGAATACCTTCTATGGACTGAAGCTGAGGCTGCAGACCTGGCAGAAGCTTCTGCAGCATCATAGCTGCATTTAACTGAATGTCTAGCAACTTGAGAAGACAGAGAAATTATACTGGAGAGTTGAGCCTTGGAAGATGAGTCAGGAAGGTCAGCTAAAAGCTTGGTGGCCTGCATCAAAAAAGCCAAGGCATAGTTAGACATATGCGTCTACTAATTCACTGCCCTAAAGGCAAGGGTAGCAGAAATATATTCTTGCCAAGGTGCTCCATGGCCTTACTGTCCTTGTCTGTAGGAAGGACAGAGGTGGACGGAAGTAGCTTGGATGGCTTGTCTGCTGTAACTGAGACAGTGGCAGGGTCAGCAACAGGTCATTTTATCAAAAATGTTGCCCATTCAGGAACTTTGTAAAACCTGTCAGGCCTTCTAGGGTCAGGTGGTTCTGAATCAGGATTAAGACAGGCAGCATTAAAAGCATCCAAGAAAGCCAGCAACACTGGAGGAATTGCAGAAGGAGCACGGCTTTCCATCTGCAGAAGCTCATAATATCTTAGAAACATGAAGATCTGATGGCAAAGATGGCAAGAAGTGCTGATTGTTCGACTGGTGGCAGAGAAGTTCTGAGGAAAGGTAAGTGCAGACGTCACTTTTATGACCCACGCTCCCTGGACAAACGTCAGATGTCCCACCTACCCAGCAGTGAATACAAGCTTTTTGTATACTGGCAGGGTGTTCAGGTAGCAAGCAGAGGATAACCCAAGAGTTTGGAATACTGCAACATGAGAATAGAAGGACATTTTCTGATATTAGAAAAATACAGGGTTTCTTAAAGGGGCAATACTGCTAAAAAGCCTAAATAATATAAAACTTTTTTTTTTTTTTAAAGGGCAATATTCTGTGTGGAAGGGTTCCCCAGTGAGGACATATCTGCCGTTACAGAAACAGAAGGTGCTGTTATTGTGAAGCTTAAGAACTGCTTCTTCACAACGTGGCAAGAAAATGCTGTAGTCTTTTCATTCTGACCGATGTTTCCTCTTCAGGGCTGGCCAATCAACAGTCAGAGTGAAGGTGTGGGAGGAAGCCAGAGCTTTTGAAATCTGTCCTGTTGTAGGGTCTTGGGCAAGACCCAATCCATATAGCCTAAAGGCTACTGCAGCAGTGGGAATGGTAAACATTACACTTTTTTCCCCAAGCTTACCGAAAGCATTCTCATCTTTATCAGAAGGAGAGGGATTAGTTTTAACCAAATGTTTAGCAACAACTAGATTCATAAAAGAGAAAGCTGCTGGGTAAGATCTGGGATGAGTGTATAATTACTTATAATACGGAGGCACATTTTATAGTCTGTCTGTTATTTTAGAGGCAGCAGGCTGACTGTCAGTGAAACTGCAGGAAGTGACAAAAAACAACCTGCAAAACAGACAATATAGGAGAAACAGGAGTAAGTTCTAGAAATTCCAGTTTGTAACAAATCATAATATTTTCTGAGAGACTGTTTTCCCACTGAAACAACTGATCATTCTGGAAATAATTTTAAGAGAATGGTAATTCTTCAAATGGAATGGCTGAAGTGACACTCTCCTCAGATCTACGGAGACAACACATAATCTGCTCCTTCACAATCACTTAGAGGTTCAAGGTCTTGCATCGGCTTCATCCCAACTGAATGGAAAACGGCCACCATTATTCCCTTTCATAAAGGTGGTGCTTCCACTGATCCCGGGAACTAAAGACCTTTTAGCCTAACTAGCCTTATCTGCAAGGCCATGGAGCGAATCATCATGGACACAAAAATCACAAAAACTGATAGTCCATTCTATTGTCTGTATGGCTCTTTTTTGGCCTACTGAGAATAAGAAATTATGTATTGTTATTATTATGCAAGAAGCCTAGAATTTCCAGACAAAAGATAAAAAATTAAGAGAAAAATTTGAGGAAAGTAAAATACTTCCACAAGAAAAACTGTCAAAAGCTTCAAATAAATATTAGTTTTCGTTAATACAACAGATCCATGAAAAACACTATCTAGACCAGGAAAGCTTGTGCCATTTGCAAAAAGACGTGACTGATGAGGTACGAGAATTTCAAGAACATAATTTAGACATGTTTAAAGGGTATAAAAAAGAAATATGGACATGGGAAGGAAAGCAAGATCTGACATGGTGTAATATTTATGCAAAGGAGAAAGCCAAATTAATCAACACAAAAAAAGCAGCCCAAAATATATTTGAAGAGAAATATAGGCAAAGGCATCCAGATATAGAACATTTCACAATAAAAAATAAACTCACAAAACGGGAATGTAGAACAAAAGACTAGTCAAGTAGAAGGTAAAAACATAGAAGCTGAAGTTATGGAATATTCGCGAACTGAAGGATTCAGTGTAGAAAGTCTAACACAAGTCATATTACAGCATGATGGAACAACTAGTCCCCAAAGTAAGGAGAAACAAGAGGAGCAGGAGTCATCTGAAGAAGAAATATGGACATGAAAAAGAAAAAGAGATTTAATATGGTGCAATATTTATGCAAAGGAGAAAGCAAAACTAATCAATGCAAAGAGAGCAACACCAAAGATATTTGAAGATAAATACAGGTAAAAACATCCAGATATGGAAAATTTTACAATACAAATAATAAGAAAACAAAGAAGAAAAGTAGAAAAGAGGATTAGTAATGGAGAAGTTAAAGAAATAAAAACTGAGGTTATGGATTACCTGCAAAGTGAAGGATTTAGTCCAGAAAATGTAACTCAGACAACAACACAATAGGACAGAGCAATGGACACCCAAGTTACGGAGAAACCAGTGCCGCAGGAAGCATCTACTCAGTTGATATATGAAGATACTATGGAGCCCCTCACAGGAAACCAGTACAAAGGTTCAGTTGGAGCTATACAGCAAGGGAAAGAACACAAAACTGTGGCAACTCTGACACAGACAATGTCGTGGAGTGATAGGCCAGTGAGTTCATATATGAAAAAGCAACGGATGACACAGGGAGAAACTCAAGAGAACATGGCACAGGAAGAAGCTCAGGAACTTTCTATGGAATACTCGCAGGAAATGGTGAACAAAGAATGTGCCCTCAGTTTAGATGAAAATGATCTAAGAGAATAGTTGCTTGATTTCATACAGATGGATAGACAAATTAAGATCAGTAAAATAAATAGACTGCAGAAGGTCAATAAAACCCAAAAATTTAGAAATTTGATATAACAAATAAACACAGTAATTAGGACTGTCCTTAGAGATTCATGCAACATAAAAGAAGTAAATAGGATACACTACTTTGCAGCCAAATTAATAACACATAAAATCCTACCACAAGAACACAAGGTAATAACGGAAAGGATGGGGAGAAATCGATAACATCATGGAAGTATTGAATAGAGAAAACCATAAAGCAATTACGGCAAGAAGTGTCACTGTTAGAAGAGTATAGAAGAGAGAACAAATCAACAAAAATACTCAGAAAGACATGATAAAAGCAATGTGCAGTATTATAATGGATCAGGATTTATCATGCACTATTCAAAGTAATAAACTAAAAATATCAGCACAGGGACAACACCTTGGAAGAGACACTGATAAATATAAAGGAAAAGTACAAAATAAGCAATTTATTGATGACCCAAAAAAGTTTTATAGAGAACTGGGAAACAAGGTAAAAGAAACTGAAAGACCACCAAAAAAGAAGTAGTAGATACATTTTGGACAAATATTTATGAAGATCATGTGGATCATAACAAAGATGCTAAATGGACAGAAGAAGTAAAAGACAGAATAAGTAAAAGAATAAGAAGTTCAAATGTACAGTATATGAAATGGGATGAAGTAATGGCCAGAGAGATTGAAACAGAGTTAAGAAAAGCCTCTAAATGGAAACCCCCAGGCCCAGATGCCTTGCCTAACGTCTGGCTAAAAGTATTAACATCTGTGCAGGAAGATTTAGCCATATGCGCACCCTGAACAGACAGCAGTCTGGCTAACAACAGGAAAAACAGTGTTCCGACTTTTGTGAAATTGCAAGCTACCATAAAAACTATAGACAAATAACTTGCCTTCTGACTACGTATAAACTATACACTGGAATTGATGCGAACAGAGTTTATAGTCATTTAGAAGAAAACTAAATTACGGCAAAAGAATAAAAGGGTAATAAAAGAAAGTCATATGGAATAAAGGATCATTTGTTGTTAAATAAAGTCATAGTGGAGAACTGCAAAAAGGGGAAGAATCTGAGTATGGCATGGACAGACTACAAAAAAGCATTTGACAGTATCCCACATTCATGGATAAAAGAGTACTTAAAAATGTATAAGATATACACTACTCTGATAAACCACATCACAGCAACCATGAAACAGTGGCAAACCACTCTGCAGTTAAGCCATGATAAAGGGCAAATTATTATTCCAGGGATAAAAATCCAAAGGGGGATATGCCAGGGTGACTCTGTCACAACTGCTCTTTTGCTTTGTCCTTAAGACATTAACCTGTCTGCTTAACAGATTAGGTCATGGCTATGATTTGACTCCCAGAAAGCAACAAAGTGTAAAGACTTCTCATCTTCTCTTTGTTGAGGTTTTAAAGCTGTATAGCTCATCAGATGAGGGACTGAAAGCACAACTTCAAGTAGTCAAAACATTTTCAGATGATATGAGTGTCATTTGGTCTTGATAAATGTGCAAAAGCAGCCTTTAAAGCAGGAAAGCTGCAGCACCAAGAAAACATCAGTTTGGGACAAGAATGTGATACAAAAGAACTTTAGCAAGAGGGAGTGTATAAATATTTAGGAACTGATAACGAATCAACAATAAAACATAAACAAATGAGAATAAAACTCAGTAAAGAATATTTTAAAAACTTAAATTAATCCTGAAAACACCAGTGACATCTAGGGACAAAGTTCAAACTATACACCAATTTGCTCTTCCTGTCCTAACTTACAGTTTTGGAGTGACTGACTGGCCCCAAAAGGTGCTGGATAGATTAGACAGAAAAACAAGAAGGATGCTTCATTCTCATCAAATGATTTATAAAAAACAGTGCATACCAAGATTATATATTCCCCGTTCTGAAGGAGTTATGGGCCTCCTTGAAATTGATTACACAAATAGATCTGCAGTCACTGGACTGCATACATACCTGCTGACCTCACAAGACCCAAACACAGTGAAAGTTTTTAAACATGAGGAGGATAAATCTAAGGTAACTTTCCTTCTTAGTCTAGCAGAAGCATATCAGTGTCAAGCAGGAATGGAAATCAAATTGAAGCAGATAAAAATCAAGCAGCAACTGAATGTGCCAAAAAAAAAAAACAAAAAAAAAAAAAAACAAAAGTTAGAATACAGAGTGAAGGATCAGATGAGAAGGCAAGAAATGTGAAAAATGCATGAACATATCTGCAAGTATAGAAAACTCCTGGAACAACCTCACGTTGATCAGGATCAAATGCAGCAGTTGTTAAGGAGAGGCAAATTCAAAACAAAAGATGAAAGGTTAATATTGGCGCCTCAAGACAGTGGACTATGTACAATATTGGTTCACAAAGTCGATTGAACATGTGGGAGAAATTAGACAAATGTAGGTTTCGTAAAACAGACCTGGAAACAGTTGTACACATTGTTGCTGGTTGTGACATACTAATGGCAGGAGGACTGTATACTGAAAGGCATAATAATGTGGCAAGACTATTGCACTGGGGATTGTGCGAACATTGTAACACTGAAGTAGCTGAAAAACACTGGAAACATGATCCACAAAGCATCACAGAAAATGATGGTCTACGTCACATGGGATTACCCATTAGCAACAGTTCAAAAGATAGATGTGAGAAACCAGATATATTAGTCCATGAAAGGAGGACAAAAGTAGCATTGATGAATGAAATCGCTACACCCAGTGACTACAGTGTCTTGCGTTCAAACAGGCACAAAGTCATAAAATATCAGGATTTGCAAGCAGAAACGTGAGCAGTGTGTGCAATACTAATAGGAGCAATGGTCTTATGAAAAAAAAAAAATCTACAATCGTATTTAGATATGCTACAGATACATGTAAGCTCCTTCTGAATTGCAGAAGAATTCATCACTGGGACACGGTGGGTGCTGCGAACAGCACTTCTGGCTAACATCAAAGATTGAAACAACAGTAATTTCATGAACTTTAATCATACTTTGACTTAGGAATGGAGTCCATTCCCATTGTGGTATTAGAAACCCAAAAGATTTGGAAAAATTAAACAAAGAGAGACCTTCAACAAAGATATAGGAAATCTTCAAATACTTGACCCTACTCAATTTGGATTTGTCAAAGGGAGATCATGCCTGTTAAACCTGGTGGACTTCTTTGAGACAGTCATCAAGGCCCTGGACGAGGGGAAATCTATGCATACAGCCTACCTAGACTTAGCCAAGGCTTTTGACACTTTCCCCCACTCAGCCATCATTGACAAACTCACCCAGCTATCAACCCTTATATCATTAGATGGGTTGGGTTCCAGTACTTAAATTAAAAGCAGCAGATATTTAAGAAATTAAAAAACTAAAAAATAAAAGATATACCTTCTTAAGCTTGTAATTTCATACAATGGCCAATATATGGCAGCATTTATTTATAATTAATTATGGACTTTGCACTAAATCTAAATAAAGGTTTTCTAAACAGGAGTATTGTTTTTATATGAATTTTGGAATTTTTTATCTTGCACTCTACAGATTTTAATAAAATCAGTTTCATTTATTAATTAAGTATACAATAAACTTATTTTTAATACATTAATTTATTGGAAAAGATTAAGTATAAGGCTGTTTTTAATATGAGCTAGTTGTATTTTAATATTCATGATGATTATTTACTGATTGGTTGCTTTATGATGCACTGTGATTGATTGGACAAATTTTGAAAGTTTTTACTATTTAATGCTCTAATTAATTTAATTTGACATTATCTGATGAAGTCATTGTGAGGAAAGACGAAAACGCAATTTTTTGCCAAGAGCGTTAATCTGTGTATTTGGATTACGTTTTGTCCTATTTTGTGTCAATAAACTGTGGAACCTTTGCTGGTGTTTCCTGCCTTCGATTTGGTTGCTTTGGATTTACTTGGTTCAGTTCGTTCATTTTTCTTTTTTGTTTATTAGTCTTGTTGGGCTTTCCGGATGGAAGGCGGAACACCTAAAGAAGAGATGGGGGAATCACGGAGACTGATAGGTCAACTGACTCAGTTGATTGACCTTTTGACGCCGCTTTGCCAGACGTTTTGCCGGAAGCAAGGAGAAGAGGGTAACAGTGTGTCGGAACGGACCGAATGGTCAATGGGAGCTAAATCCAAAAGAAAACGTCGCAATAGTGGATTTGCACATCGCGACCTTGCAGGAGAAGAACCGAATGGTGAAACCTTTAATCCGGCTCAGACGCCAATGCTTTTGGCGCAAACCGATACTGGTAACAGATCATCCTCCTTGCTGGCTGATGCAGGCAATACTCCGGATAACCCCACTAGTAGCCAGAGAAGCAAAGGTACTGTTAATAACTCTTTCCACACCTCGTGGAAAAGCAATTACATCAATGACTGGTTAAAAATGCCTTTTAACATCCAGTTTAAAAATGGACAAAAGCAGACTTCTGCTGATGGTATTAGTTATTATAACAAATTAGATAAATTGTATAAACTCATGATGAAATTTAAGACTTTAACTATAGAAAATGAATATTTAACAGAGTGCATCAATAGGAAAGTGGTTCCTAAGGGTCTTAGAATATTTAAGTATCCTAACAATGTTATAGGGGGATCACTTTTTCATCAAGAACTGTTGAAAGTTTTCAATCAATGTGGTCTTGAAATTTTAAAATTAATTATTCAGGAGAATAACAGAGTGCAAGAATTACTGCAAAACGAGATAGAGACACTAGATTTATGTGTTAAGGAAGACCTTATTTTTCAAATCAGAGAAGAAAGAGACAAGTATTATAAAATTAAGGATGATATTGAGTGGAAATGCAGCGAAGTTATTGAAAGGAAAATAAGCAAGTTAAAGAGAGATATACACGAGTATGAAAACAATATCCAGTATCCCAAGCCGCCCTTTAAGAAAAATGATTTATATCAGCATTATGGTGATCCATCTTTTGTACATCATGATGACGATGGTAAAGGAAGGGTATACGCAGATTATGACAATGAATTTCCCCCTTTAAGGAGAGACTCTTACAATTCCTATAACAAACAGGATGGATATCAAAATTTTCAAAAAAGGGGGGGGAGAAGGGGGAGGGGGAGGTATTAGATGTAATACACCCAATCCCTGGTAATGAACAACATCATAATGCCATTCAAGTTGATGGTATTACACATACTTTTGGAAATTTCACCATTTACAATTTTAGTAGTATTATTCCCACTGAAATACATTTTCAGTTGTTGAGTAAAGGCTTTAAATTTATTCCAACTATAAAGGGTGAATTGGTTAATACCATTATAGATGTTAAGCTTTTTCTTAGGAAAATTAATTTTGGTATTTTGTTTGCCTCTATTAACTCAAACAATAAGAATAATTTACCTCCTCAAGACTCAGTTTTGGTCCGTAGAAGTACATATAACCCACCCTTGCATCCGCAGGTCAAAAATTTCGAAAATATGTTAGAAAACGAAATTAGACAACTGTATGAAGAAAAGGTGATTGAATTTAACCTTTCTAAGCAAGAAAATGAAACTTTGTACGAGTTAAAAAATAACAACGACCTGAGAATAATGAAACCGGACAAGGGTGGGGGTATTGTCTTTATGGACAATATTATATACGAAGGAAAGATGAATTTTATACTAAATGATACGGGAAAATATACCTTAGTCTCACTAAATGAAATTAATCTAGCTTACTATAAAATTGACAACTTATTAAACAGTTTTTTATATGAAGGATCAATGGATAGAAAAACTTTTGAATACTTATATGTGGCAAAACCAAGAATACCAACAATATTCGGAATACCTAAGGTCCACAAAAACTTGGAAGACCCCCCTTTGAGACCTATTGTCTCAGCAGCAGGGTCTAAAACGCTTCCAATGGCAAAATATGTGGACAATAAGGTAAAACATATAAGTATTGAGAATATATACACATTGAAAGATTCATGGGATTTTTTAAGATGTATAGGTCCGGAATTATATAACGAAGACTTATTATTCATTACCATTGATGTCGTGGACCTATTTACATGCATTCCACACAATGAAGGTCTTACTATGTTTGAAGAAATGGTTTATAGAAATACCAAGTTAACACAGGCTGAAAAAAGTATAATTACTGGGCTAGTTGATATGGTAATGAGATACAATTTCTTTACCTTTCAAGGCGAATATTATCAACAAATTCAGGGTACAGCAATGGGCGCAGCTTGTGGGCCCATTTATGCTGATATTGTCCTAACGAAATGGGAGGAAGACTACATAATTAATTCTAGTTACAAAGACTGTTGGACTTTGTATCGTCGTTTTTTAGACGACATAGTCATTTTTTGGACAGCAGGAACCGATAGATTCAATGAATTTTTTGATTATATTAACAATTCCACCAATTTCTTAAAATTTACCTACTCCCTTTCAAGAGAAAAATTGCAATACCTAGATGTAGAAATATACAAGAAAGGATGTGACTTTGAAACTAAGATTTATAGGAAGAAAACCTTCTGCAACTCCTTTCTTCACTTCACTAGCGCACACCCCTCACATTGCAAGAAGAATATTGTTAAAGGGCAGTTCGTGAGGGGTAGTAGGATGACCAGCGCTAGTGAAGATTTTTTTACAGAATGCAATTTATTAAGTAAAACGTTTGAGGAAAGGGGTTATCCAAAGGACTTTATAACTAAATTGAGAACTGAGGTGGAATTGGGGAGGGAATTTAAATTGCAGCCAATAAAGGGACAAAAAATTATTAATAATATTATAGAAAATAAGATTACCAACATAGATAATGAACCAAGATATGAGCAGGCTTTAATTATGGAGTACAATGTGTCTAACATGAGGGTTAGTGAAATATTTAGAAATGAATGGACTAGGTTCCTAGCCCTATCTGATATAAATGGTATGAGTAATTTGACCCCAAAAATTGTATATAGAAATGCCAGGACTATAAAGAACATTCTAGAATCCCAAACCAGAATGAATATAATAAACGAAGGAATGGATGGCCAAAAAAGGAAAGGTAGTTATAAGTGTGGCCATTGCAACCAATGTGACCACATGTTAAATGCTGCTGAAATAATCATCCCTAGTAGGAACAACAAAAATTATAAGAAGTAATGGTTTTTATAACTGTGAGACAAATGGTGTAGTTTATATAAGCATTTGCAAAAAATGCAATTCCTTCTATATAGGAAAAACATAACGAGTCTTGAGGAGAAGAATATACGAACATTACTATGAGATTTCTAAGGCGAAAGACACTAACGCCCTATACAGACACACAAAAGAGTGTAAAGAGGCAATTTTTGATTTTTTTGTAATTGAACAGGTGAAAAAGGACTTAAGAGGAGGCTTATGGGAAGAAAGGTTGGCCTACAGAGAACTATGGTGGCAAATATACCTTAATGCCACCAAAAAACCTGGCTTAAATGAAAGTGTATCCATAGTTCCAGTACTTAAATTAAAAGCAGCAGATATTTAAGAAATTAAAAAACTAAAAAATAAAAGATATACTTTCTTAAGCTTGTAATTTCATACAATGGCCAATAGATGGCGGCATTTATTTATAATTAATTATGGACTTTGCACTAAATCTAAATAAAGGTTTTCTAAACAGGAGTATTGTTTTTATATGAATTTTGGAATTTTTTATCTTGCACTCTACAGATTTTAATAAAATCAGTTTCATTTATTAATTAAGTATACAATAAACTTATTTTTAATACATTAATTTATTGGAAAAGATTAAGTATAAGGCTGTTTTTAATATAAGCTTGTTGTATTTTAATATTCATGATGATTATTTACTGATTGGTTGCTTTATGATGCACTGTGATTGATTGGACAAATTTTGAAAGTTTTTACTATTTAATGCTCTAATTAATTTAATTTGACATTATCTGATGAAGTAATTGTGAGGAAAGATGAAAACGCAATTTTTTGCCAAGAGCGTTAATCTGTGTATTTGGATTACGTTTTGTCCTATTTTGTGTCAATAAACTGTGGAACCTTTGCTGGTGTTTCCTGCCTTCGATTTCGTTGCTTTGGATTTACTTGGTTCAGTTCGTTCATTTTTCTTTTTTGTTTACTGAAGTAGCTGAAAAACACTGGAAACATGATCCACAAAGCATCACAGAAAATGATGGTCTACGTCACATGGGATTACCCATTAGCAACAGTTCAAAAGATAGATGTGAGAAACCAGATATATTAGTCCATGAAAGGAGGACAAAAGTAGCATTGATGAATGAAATCGCTACACCCAGTGACTACAGTGTCTTGCGTTCAAACAGGCACAAAGTCATAAAATATCAGGATTTGCAAGCAGAAACGTGTATGAAAAAAAAAAATCTACAATCGTATTTAGATATGCTACAGATACATGTAAGCTCCTTCTGAATTGCAGAAGAATTCATCACTGGGACACGGTGGGTGCTGCGAACAGCACTTCTGGCTAACATCAAAGATTGAAACAACAGTAATTTCATGAACTTTAATCATACTTTGACTTAGGAATGGAGTCCATTCCCATTGTGGTATTAGAAACCCAAAAGATTTGGAAAAATTAAACAAAGAGAGACCTTCAACAAAGATATAGGAAATCTTCAAATACTTGACCCTACTCAATTTGGATTTGTCAAAGGGAGATCATGCCTGTTAAACCTGGTGGACTTCTTTGAGACAGTCATCAAGGCCCTGGACGAGGGGAAATCTATGCATACAGCCTACCTAGACTTAGCCAAGGCTTTTGACACTTTCCCCCACTCAGCCATCATTGACAAACTCACCCAGCTATCAACCCTTATATCATTAGATGGGTTGCTAACTGGCTCACTGACAGAACACATACAGTCAAAACATTAGAATCCACCTCCAACAGCAGACCTGCAACCAATGATGTTCCACAGGGATTGGTTCTGGGACCTCTACTGTTTGGAATCTATTTCTCTGAAGTATAAGCAAAAACTGAAGGTCTGTGGCTGACAAAGTTTGCTGATGACTGCAAACTGGGAGTGGTACCTCCAAATGATGTCAGCATCCTACAAGAGGGTCTTACACAAACAAATGATTGGTCCCAAAGTCATGGCCTTAAACTCAATGCAAAAAATGTATTATCATCCCTTTCATTAAAAGTGATGTTCCTACTAATACCAACACCCTAAGTACACACACAGTGGCGAGAGACCTGGGCACACAGGTTGACTGCAACCTTACCTTTGATCACCATGTCTCCACAATGATAAGAAGGGGATTCTAGACTGCATTCTATATTGCTCATCTCGTAAGTAAAGGCATTGCCTCCAGAAAAAACGAAGTTATAACCTCCCTGTACTCTTCCCTCATCAGGCCAATAATTGAGTGCAATGCCCCTTTTGGTACGTACCTTTCCAAGCACTTGCAGCAACTGGAGAGACCACAAAGGTTCCTCACAATAAAAATTCAAGGTCTTCAGCATCTGCCCACATGGATCATCTGAAATCACTGGCACTTTATTCTGTTTCATACAGACTACTCAGAGGTGATCTCTGCCTTGCATATAAGGCAATCTCTGACCCTGCTTTATTGGAAATGCTGCATATCCGCAAGTCAAAAAGTACATGGGCTACTCACTCTAAAGACTTTAACCTAATATGTGACAGTAACAGAACCTGCTGGAGTGATAAATTTGTCTCTCAGAGGTTACCACACCTTTAGAACAGACTCCCACTTCATGTCAAACAGAGCACCTCATTTGCCCTCTTCAAACTCAATCTGGACGATTAGATGAGTAACCGTAAATTCACCCAGAGGGTTCCACCTGTGTCCCTCTTCGAAAGGGGAACAGGTGCTGATCGTGGAAATAAGGGTAGAACTTAGCTAGGCTTGTAAGGGCCATTAGCCTAGAAACATCCTATGAATTTTTAAAAAAATGAAAAATCCATTTTTCTTTTACCAGAAACAGATACAGAAGTAGGGTAAAAAGCCTGCACTAAACCCTTAGATAAGTGCAATAAGTTGCTCATGTCCAGGGTCCCTGAGAAAGGAGGAGGCAAATGTTTCAATTTTTGTTTCTTTTTTACAGTAATTTCTGAAGGAAGTGACCCAGAATTACCAGCAATAACCTCTCAAGGGATAGGCACAACTTCTTGGCTAGACACAAGAGACCATCTCTACCTCTTCTCTCACAACTGACATGAGTAGCTCTCCCTTGCCCACCAAGGGCACTCCAAAAGTCACAGAGGACGTGTCAAACCCCAAGTCATTAGTGGTTGTAAGGACTACACCAGCAGAACCCAAGGAAAAAGATGGGTGGTCTGAGGAACCAGCTATGACTACAGCAGAGTCACCCATCCATGGGTGAGGCACTTCTGTCAGCCACTTCTATCAGCCTGCTATGGTGGCAAAGGCTGCTTAACAATTTTTCTTTTTGTGGCTAGAAGAAAGCAGAACCATGAAACTGTTAGATTGTTCCATGGTTAAGCCAAAAGGGGCATGATTCCCAGGGAAGCCTGGCAGCAATAGTCAGAAAAACAGGTAAGCTGTAAAAAAAGTAACTTTGTCCCATTAAAACATAGTAAAAATAAGCACTTAAAAACACTTACCCAACTCCTTAAAGTACCACACATTTTACCACAAAAATGAAAAGGTAATAGTGTCACATGACAGTCATTAAAAACCGCAACCATCTGAAATGTCAGGACCAACTAAATGAAGTGAGTCCTGAAACACTAAGCCTAAATGGCTGAAAGAATAGATTTATATATACCAAGTCCAATATGGCTATTTCCCTGAATACTCCCTTTTATCCGAGGTACGGCAATCTTGGAGTTGTTATATATAAGTTTGGGGAGTGCAGTGGGACTTGCCCCTGCAGAAAAGAAGTTTAAATGGAAGAGCAATGTTCAAGATTTCCTCTTATCCAAGTTTTCGATCTTTTTTTCTGGTCTGTCAACACTTGGCATTACAAGTGCCAACATTTTAATAGGGAGCCTTAAAACACTTTTTCATAGTGTAATTAATTATCCATTACAGAAAGAGTAGACTTTCTGTTATAAAAAGTAAAGTGGATGTTTTTTCCCCTGAAGGGAACTTGCTTGCCAAGCAATGTGACAGCATCAGCTGACTATCATTCCTCGAAAGCCTGCACAGAAGCACTCTCTTAGGCAGCAGGAAAATTCCGAAGGACTTTTAGTCAGTGCAGTTCAAGTTGACTAATGGTTTGGGAACATGGAAGATGGTCTTAAGCTTTGGAAGCTGTCCGGTTGTTATATCCTTAGCAGGATATATCCATACAGCTTAGGCTACTGCAGCTGTGATCACTGTAAAGAACATTATATGCTACCTGTGGTACCATCAAACATATGCCCATCCAGCACCCCTATACTAGTCTAGACAGTAAAAAACTCTGCATGTGTATAGCATGCATACCTGACATGTGGGTTGTTGCTGTTGCAGCCAAGAGGTACGTGAAAGGACAGATAAACAAAAGGACAAGTCATTGGTGAATCAGTCTCCACCCACTCAGTCCACATGTACGACACACACATGTAGTGGACAGTACTAATCTGGTACAAATACATACCTGAGTACACAGATAGTACAATAGTAGTAGTAGAAAAAATGCTTACAATACATGTCCAACTCCGTGTCCCCAGCAGTGTCACCCCTGAGTATGACAGTCCACTTTCCCTCTTCCCTCCCTAGACAGGGACAACAAGAACTCCTCTATCTCTGTGAGATGTGACCTACTTAACCAGTGAGAGGCAACTGCTAGGGACACAGAGTTGGACATGTATTGTAAGCATTTCTTCTATTATTACTACTGTACTACCTGTGGAATCTGTGTGTACTCAGGTGTGCATGCTTTCTTTTACAATGACCAAGGATCAAGAGATGAACATGGCAAGATGTTACTAGAAGCCATAGCGGCTCACTCCTCACTCTGCACCTCAATATGTAATTGCCAGACTTCAAAAGAGACCACAGCTCTCTCTGTTCTGAGTCAGGCAGAATTTTTTCCCGCCCTCTCACCCATTTAAGTTGTCTTGTTAAATACCACTGTCTTTCTAGTTGCCCGCCTCTTATGTTAATCTGAACATATATCTCATTTCTCTCTACTTTCACTGGCTTATGTGAGTAATCACAAAATCATCATTTTTGAAATCCCACCCCTTCAATTATTTAAATTTATTGGCCATCCTACAGTATTTCATAGTACCAAAATATAAAAGTGACCACCCCTTTCAATCCATCTTGCTGTTTTAAAAATAGTAACTCTCCACTAAACCATAACTTTTTAAACAGGTAAAACTCAAGTTACCTACTTTCACATCTAACTTCTCTAGTGCACACTGCAGTGCATTCTTTTCAATCTTACCTTTAAGCATCCCTGTGACTAGCACTTTCTCTAATACCTGCTGGAAAGCACTAGGAAGCCTTAAACTCATACAAACACTGAAGTCTCCTTGTTAACAAGGAGAAATTAATAGTAGGCACTAAACAGCCTATAATTGCAAAGTACCTTGCTAAGTAAACAGCTCCTATACTTTACAAAGAAAAAAAAAAGCCCCAAACCAAGCATGTCCAAGGGTCAGCTTCGGTGATTTCTCCTGTCCACCTGGTGAATCTGGGCATACTGGGGCAATGCAGCAATTGCCTCATGTACACAGACAACCCTCTCCTCCTACCACCCAACACTACAACCTGTGAGAGATGCACTTACATAGCCAAAATGGAAGCAAAGCTCTCTCCACCCAAGATTGTGCTAAATAGTCAAGAGGAGAAGGTTAACACCCACACTACATCTCAAGCAACACATAGCCCTTCTAAACCCGCACCACCAACACACATATAGCAACACTAAATCCACATATGCAGAGGCCCTTAACTGTAACCTGCCCAAGCAACAAAGACCTCTGAAGCTGAAGCATGAAACAAACACCAATCACAACCAATGTGTCACATAGTTCACAACACCAGTGTGCCACCCAGCAACAGCCCCTAAGGCAAGACAATGTACCTAACACTTTAGTCATAGGTGACTCTATAGTCCGGCACACTGATGTCCCTCTCACCAGGTTGAATAAGGAGAAAATTACAGTCAGCTGCCTGTCGGGTGCCAGGATCCGCCACATAACGCATGCACTCAAGTCACTCCACAACAAGTACAAATATGATTCTGTCATTGTCCATGTTGGAGTGAATGACTTGAGACGTACCTCCCTGGACTACATGAAAAGAGACATGGAAGAGCTCTCAGATCATGTGGCCCAGGCAGGTATGACCCTAGCCCTGAGTAGCATCCTGCCTTCGCCCAGAATGATACCACAATATAAGGATAAAAAAACAATTGGCTAAGCTTATGGTGTCATTCAAAGGGGATCCAGTATCTGTCTGCCTGGGATGACATGATTGACAGACCACGATGCTTTGCCAGAGATGGTCTGCACCTGTCGCCCCTGGGATTCAGGTTACTGGCTAAGGCTCTTGCCACCCTATAGTGCCTTTTTTAGGCAAACTTCAAAGGACAAAACCACCACCGTAACAGGTACAAGCATGCAAAATCTGAAGGTAATGCTACTCAATGCTAGAAGTCTAAACCTCAAAATGCACTCTCTCGAGGCACTCCTAAAAATGGAGAACATCGATATCTATGCAGTAACTGAGACCTGGTTCAAGGCTCCAGAGAGCACCCCTGCAATACCAGGCTACAACTCTTACCACACTTTTCAGCCACCAAACCAGGACCAAAACACTAAAGGTGGAGGAGTGTCAATATTCACCAAGGATATTCACACCACCAGGCTAGTTGCCAACACAATGTGTCTGAAATTCTCCAAGTGCAACTAACACTAGGTAAGACTGCAATCCAAATTGTAGCTTGCTACAGATCCCCCACCATACCCCAAGATTCTCACTACACCTTTCTAAACATACTGGAAAATATTAAGATAGAACCAAACACCCTAATACTGGGTGATTTTAACTACCCTGCCATTAACTGGGAAAACTACTCATGTCCCAACACCTTTGCGCAACGGTTCTTGGAATTCATAAATTCCAATGCCCTGGATCAACTAATCCATAGTCCCACCAGGGGCTCCAATATCCTAGACCTGGTCATTACCAACATGGGAAATCAATGCTCCATACCTATGGTCACCCCTCGTTATTCAGGTCTGACCATAAGCTAATCACCCTTAACATCCACATCCCACCCCACACCCCAGTAAAGAAACCCCCATAAAAACTTCTCCAAAGCCAACTTCATGCTACTCAAGTCAGAAGTGACAAACTTCATAACACCCATGCAGACGGAACTGAAAGTTCAACTGCTGAATCCTACACTAAGGCTGTGAGCACATCCACTCATGCATGAATCGTGCCATCCCAAATAGAACCAAAATGCTCTCATCCAAAAAGGAAGCCAATCTGGTGGTCCTCTGCAATAAACAAACTTTACAACAAAAGGAAGAAACTTTTGCAGAAAAGAGGAAAATCCCAGGATGCAAAAAACTCCCTTACTGGCCTCAGTAAGAAACTGAGATGCCTCATAAAATCCTCCAAAGCTAGTTACGAAAATAAAATTGCCAAAGATTCCAAAGACAACCACAAAGCATTCTATAACTATGTCAAGAATCTAAATGGCAATGCTCAGATCTGCTGAGCTAAAACAGAATGGCATTAAATATACTGATCCCAAGGATATTGCCAATATCCTGGCAGATCAATTCAATGCCAACTTTACCCCTCTCACCCCTAAATGGCCCATCTCAATACCGGAAGATTGCCAAATTCCAGTAATAACGGCCACACAGGTACAAAACGCACTCTCTAAAGCCAAGAATACAGCATCCATGGGACCAGATGACATCCCGGGCTGTGTACTACATGAACTACAATATGAACTGGCACCTCACCTAAGTGTCATGTTTAATCATAGCCTCACCTCAGGTTTCGTGCCCACTGAGTGGCGAGAGCTACAGTTATCCCAATCCACAAGGGGATCCACCTTGGATCCCGGAAACTACCGTCCCATCAGTCTGACAAGCCTTATCTGCAAGGCCATGGAGCGTATTATCATGGAACTTATAAACAAAGACATTGGCAACCTTCAAACACTGGACCCCACCCAGTTTGGGTTTGTGAAGGGCCGATCTTGTCTCCTGAACCTGATTGACTTCTTTGAATCAGTCTCCAGAGCCATGGACAAGGGTAAGGTGGTCCACACAGCCTATCTGGACCTTGCCAAGGCCTTTGACACCATCCCCCACTCTGGAATCATATATAAACTTACTAAGTTGGGCATTAATCCCTATGTCACCCAATGGGTTGCTAAATGGCTTACTGATAGAACCCACACTGTAAAAGTAGCCGACTCCAAATCCAGCTCCAGACAAGTGACAAGTGGAGTACCTCAGGGTTCAGTCCTGGGGCCGCTCTTGTTTGGCATCTACTTCTCTGAAGTACAGGTCAACACTAAGGGACTCTGGCTAACAAAGTTTGCAGATGACTGCAAACTGGGAGCCATTATTGAATCCCCAAATGATGAGGATACTCTACAAAAGGGCCTTACAGAAACAGATGCTTGGTGCCAGAGCCATGGGCTCAAGCTCAGTGCCAAGAAACGTATTGTTATCCCCTTTGGGAAAAAACATGTATCCATGAATTACCATATAGGTGGCAGTACACTAAACACAGAAAGTGTGATAAGAGACTTAGGGACACAGGTGGACAGTGGTCTCACCTTCGATAACCACATCGCCACAACAGTCAGGAAATCCTTCTATGTGGCACACCTCATCACGAAGGGCTTTTCATCCAGAAAAAAGGAGGTCATTGTCCCACTGTACTCATCCCTCATTAGACCCATTATAGAATACAACGCCCCATTTGGTATGTACCTCTCAAGACATCTGCAACAACTGGAAAGGCCTCAGAAATACCTCACTAAAAGAATCACAGGCCTAAAGCAGATGCCCTACGCTGACCGCCTTAAAAACTCCAGCTATACTCTGTCGCATATCGTCTACTCAGAGGCAATCTCTGCTTAACATACAAGGCCATGTCAAACCCAGAGCTGTTGGACATGCTACACTTAAAGAAATCCCAATCCCTCAGAGCTACACGCTCCAGGGATCTAAACCTTGTCATCACAATAAACAAAACATGCTGGAGGGATAGGTTCCTGACCCAGAGACTCCCCAGACTCTGGAATAGATTGCCCATACATGTCAAGCAGAGTGCCTCTTTGGACCTCTTCAAGAGGAACCTTGACGATTGGATGGGAGAAAGGAAATTCACCCCAGGGATCACGTCAGTCGCCCTGCTAGACAGGGGTCCAGGAAAGTAAATAATGTGGGAAGAAATAGCCAGGGAATTGTTATGGCTAGGCTTGTATAGGCCCTAGGGCTGATAGCCTAGTACCAGCCTATAAACCTATGAACCATAAGTACAGCAGCAAAGGTGGGGTGAAGGGGTAGTTGCCCAGGGTGCAAAAAGGTTGAAGGCATGATTGAGAAGTACAGTTCATTCATTCTTTTTTTCTAAAAAGAGGTAAAAAGTCACTGCAACACTGTGTATGTTAAGCTCTAGCAAGCCTTTATCAACTTGTTACAGTTTAAAAAAAAAAAGGCAGAAGTCCTTTTTACTCTTCAATTTTAAGAGCCTTGGAGGGCTGTGTATCTGGCTGTAAGAAACAGATTGGCAGCAATCATAATTTTTTTTTTTTTTTTTTTTGCTTTTCACTTGAAAAGCTGAGGGGGTTTGGATCAGGCTGCTGGTCATCTGGCAGAAATGTACCAACTGGCTTGCTAAAGTAATACATGAAGTGGCGCCGTATATCAGGGACTGGCACTAGGTTGTATATGAGCCAGTTAAGATTCTGACTGTCTCTGCATGTCTGAAGTGCGTGTACTATTAAGTTCTCTTTTCCTAACACTTCTGCAGATTTTATTGTTAAGTAGTTAGCGGAGCAAGGGTGGTCAACTTGACATGAGCCATTTGATGCCTCTAGCACTGGGTCACTAGTTTTTGCTAGGTCTGCTTCTCAGCAAGGAGAAAGGGTAATGTAATTTTCCATACCATGTTCATTTTCCAATCCTCCTCACCACCACTTCTCCACCCTCTTATCAGTTTATATCCACCTAAAGTTATTCTCAACTTTTATGTCTGTCTTTGACTGTATTTTATGTTTATCTATCCCTGTAACCTGCCCTTCTTTCTCTATTAATCTCAAACCATTCTTGTCCACTTATGCCACAAACTCTTCTTTATACAGTGAAAATGGAGATCACCACCCCCCCATCAAAAAAAAAGATTGTCCTCCCCCCTTAATGTCATATCTTTATTTATCTTTGTAAGCCTTCTAGTGCTTGCTGTATTACCCTTTACTACTTTCCTATCTCACAGTTTATACCCATTTCAATGAAGAACTGGACGGGCAGTCTGCTTTGCTGTCCCTCTGTAAGCTGTCTGAAATCACAGCTCTGCAGAGCTTGACTGGACACATGAACATGCAATAACCTGTGCCATGCTAACCTGCCTTCTGATGGCATCAGCCATGCTAAAATCATACCAGTCTGTCCCACTACCCTCACTATGCCAGCATAGAGCTATACTGGATTTTCCAATTTACTATGAAGTCATTTGATCTGTATCTCAGCACTATACTCACCAAACTACCAGACATGCATCATGCTATTAGCTCCGTGCCATTTATAGTTGCATAGGCGAACTGCACTTGTTTATGAATCACAGCCTAAGTTGAGCCTGATATGGAAGCAAGCTACTAAGCTATAATCAGATTCACATAGCCTGGGAGTCATGACATGCATCTGCTTACTAGTGAAAACTGTCTCCCTGATGTGGGACCAAATAATAATATTCTGTAGGTGAAACTGTTCACTGCACTTAAATGATAACTGTAGGCAGAAAACTAAAAATACTTTTTTATATCTTGTGTTGATGGGTTACACCATACAAACCTTCATGGAGCATAAGAAGAAGACATCTCTTAACTTGTACTTTTTTATAAACTTGAACATCCTGAGGATTTGTAGACCTGACATTTTTTGACATAGTGTTTTCTTTTCCACAATGTACTCTATATCCCGAGAAAATAAAATCAGAATATCATACTTTCTCCTGTGTGATTTTCTTTTCCATTTAATCAGAAGACCAGTACTCAGATTTGCTGCTTATTTTCAGAAACTTCAGTCACACTGCCACTATTTTCCAGTGACTTTAACACTTGTTTATGTATACTTCCTTGTGTGCTGAAGTTCGTGTACTGAAATAGTATTGAAACTCCATTCCCCTTTTAAAGGGCTCAGAGATCTCCTACATTTTACATCCATTACCCAGATATATCTCTTTCACGTAACTGCATTCCAGGCTCATCTGCTCACACACTGTGACAACAAACCCCACTTTTCTCAAGAAAGTAAACCACAACACAATGCACCGCATTCCAGAGACTCAATAGCTTTACGGCCTCATTGGGTGAGAAAGATGACAAGGCTACAAACATCTTTTTTGCAGGCCATCCTAGGTCAAATACTTAAATAGTGAGCTATGAAGACAAACATTTAAGTCATCATGAGACTTCAACATACTGTGCAATACAGAAGTAGAGCAGTAATGAAACTCAAAGATTCAAAGATTCACAGAAACTTTATTGTCATTTAGGACCACACAAGTGCATCCTAAACGAAATTACAAATGCCACTCACAAGAGAAATGCAGTGCAAATAACACAGATACAGCGGTATCACAGAATCACAAAGAAAACGACACATATGACATGCCATATGGCAACAGAAAGAGAGAGAAACCATTAAAATATTGCTGTTCTTACATTTAGGGAGGGAATGTACTCTATAAGAGGAGAATACTGTGCTAATGCTGTGGCTGTTCTTTAAACACTACCTGTAAGCTTTCAATTTGTCTATTAATGCTGCCAAGAAAGAGTGAGTTTGCTTTGTTTTGTCTGTACCTTTGTCTTGTGTTATCCATTTACAGGATGCCACTGACAAAATAAAAAGAGTATCCAATACCATGTCAAAAAGATTTTAGGTAAGGAGTCCCATCCATATCGTAAAGGCCACCAAACATAGTCATTCATGCAGAATCTGTTCTAGCATCCCTTCCAATCATAAAGATTAAAACAATTCAGTATGTTTATTCTTCCAGAAACAGAAGCTCAGAAAACTGTCACACACAGCTATAATTTCTGTGACCTAATATGATTAGATCAGAAAGCTGCAGAGCACCTGACTCTGGACCATTTCTAGTGAAAATTGAAAAAGATCACTCAAAATGATGACCGAAGGGTTTAGAATGATGACAGTTTTCTCTCACTAAAAGTTCAGATGATTTTAAAATCCTCTGGTAGAAGAATCTCAGACCTAAGAGACAAGCAAATCCTATCAGTGAGAGGATTAAACACATAAGCTCTTGGCACAGTTAAATAGAGGTCAGATAAAGACATCGTACAAGGGCTTCAGCACATAAAAATCTTGCAAATGATGAAATGAAGGAAATAACGCAAAGGTAAATCTAAAGTTTATATGCCATGGGCAGCATCTGCTTACCACAGAAAAGCAACATTAATCCATTGATATATTGATATCAGTGAAGTAAATAAAAAAATGAAGGCAGCAAATTAATGCTGCAAAAACAACTGTAATAAAATACTGAGTATGGTCTACTTAATCAACAGGTTGCTGCTGTTTGCAATAGTTGTGGAGTATAACAGATGCATTTTTTAAAGAACAGGCAGGTTATAAAAGAATAATCACCATAGTCATTCCTTAAATGCTGTAATAAGAGTATAACTGCTGGGCTGGCACTCAACAATCAAACAAATAACTAATACAAACAGAAAAAAAGCATACACACACACACACACACACACACACACACACACACACACACACACACACACACACACACACACACACGTATTAAAGTTAATTCGTAGGTCTTTAAGTTGCAGAAGTTTATTTCTCACTGGTGTTTTACTGTCATGTTTACGGCATTTTTTGAACTAATTGTTTAGTTACAGAACTATATCTGTGTCTTTAGTAAAAGACTGCAAAAAGCAATCCTATGAGTCAGTGTTAATAAAATTAAACTTTAAAAATTGAGTTGGTTTTCTTTCTAATTTATATTTTTTTAGAAACTAGAGCAAGAGCCAGTTTGTAGCCTAGACAGCCCTACTACAGATAAAACACAGGCATTCACAAACACATTCCACTGTTCAGTGTTTCAGCATCAGCCTGTTCATTATAGGCCATGCAAATTCCAGAATTATGAATTCTAAGTTGGTGGAGTGGAAATTGTACCACAGAACATCACTATGTCTAAATTAGCCACATACGCAACACTATTTTCAGAAATGAGCTACTGTATGATAAAAACAAATCACTCTGTTGTGTTGTAGTACTGTATTACAGCAACATTCATGGAGAATGTCGAAACATTCACCTTAATCTTGTCCTCCTACTCTTATCAGGAGTCAAGCTCCTAACACAGTAACAATACACACTTTGCCATGCTATACTACTTAAAATATTCTGTTTTGGGGTGCAAAGGACCAGTCTCTGGTTCCCAACTTCCTACCAGAACTGGGCAAAGAAAGCTGCTAATTAGATGGTCAAACCTCTTCCTAACATTCAGCCCTGTATAGCCTAGAACACTGTCCCAAACTTCAGACATTGCTTTCATGTAGAGATGTACTGCTTCTAAGGTAGATGAGATGAAACGAACATCTTCAAAACAAAATGCATTACCTTGCTCCATGGCGTAAAAAGATGGAGAACTTACAACAAATCCATGTGTTCTGGGTTCGAATAGTAGCCCTGGCACCACAGAGCTAGGCAGGGATGGAATAAAATGAAGAGGTGTGTCCCACTTGCCACACCCAAGGTGAAGAAAGAGTTGCAGGAACTCAGAGAACATATCTGGACGTCAGATTTCATCAGTTTAGACTGGTAGAAACCACTTCCTATGTTTGAGAGAAGTGAGTATGGCCATTTGCTGGTAACATCATTTGCTGAAGTGAGGGATGCCCAGCATGGTTACATCCCCCTACTGCTGCCTCTTCCATTCCATGAGCAGAGTGTCCAAGGGAGAAACATAGGGTAAAGTAAAATCTCTCAAAACACCACTGACAGCTGTCTGAATAATAACCCCTCCTGGTTGACCCTCATCCCAGTTATGGGGAATGAATGAGACAACTAGCCAAGAGGAGGCCGATCAATGACCAACAGCGGAGGCAAGGAATGCTAAAAAAATACTTAAACATGACTTAAAGACTTTCCATTTCATAACTGAAATAAAATATGCCACTATGCCCAACTTGTTTAAAGATTACTAATACACTGTCACAGTGCAAATCCTGTCACGGATTAGTTAAATGTCTCTCCAAAAGTGGAAAGTTTATGGGAACAAAGAACCTTTACATATGTGAATTCTTGTAGAGTACTCCCTCACTGCTGTAAGACTGTTCTGTGGCGAGTGTCTCAATACCTTTCCAAAACCACTTTCAGAGAAATAAGCATAGCTGAGAAGAAAGTCTAGCCTGAAAAATGCAGTGCTCAGATGACTTCTCTTATCACCTAGTAGGAGAAAATGGAAAAGGCTCAAATCATTTCACCTGTAGTAACCTGACGATAAGAGAACAGACTTAGGGACTATGACAGCAGATTGGCTATAAACTGATGCAGTCTCCTTAATGTATGTGTGTAACCCACCGTATGTTTTATAATAAAAATGTACCAGGTGATGTTCTCCCACTTCTTACATCCGCCATTTACTATTAGAGCACACAGTTACAACACAGATAGCAACTTCCATGATTCATACCTCTAAGGAAGCAAGACATTTCAGCAAGTGGTCTTGCTACTGAGATTACACTATGTATATGTGTGTGTGTGTGTGTGTGTGTGTGTGTGTGTGTGTGTGTGTGTGTGTGTGTGTGTGTGTGTGTGTGATGCTTCATCCAAATCCTCAGTATTCAAAACAAAGTATAAAAAGAAGTAATGCATTCAGTATGAAAGCAATAAAGGATGAGAGTCTGTGAGTGGTACATATTTTAACTCATACCCTCTACTGGAGCTCTGAAAGTTTGTACTGTAACTTCTAAAATATGCAATCTGAGCCTTTTGACAAAATTAAATTATATCATTATTCCCTGTTCAAATAAGTAATCATAACTCTAGAACCATAAATGCTTCTAAAGAACTGTAAAAGGCAAACGCTTTAGCAGAAGCTAATCTTCACAGTGGTCACATTAATTATAGTCTGTATCTTTTTTAACACCTTAACTGAATTATCACTGAAGACATTGACAAACATACATTTATATAAAAGAAAACAAACCATATTAACATGCTCCTAGTCACAAAAGATATACATCACACTTTTCTTTCGGTATAATTTACATTAATCCAACATTACGTAAACTATTCAACTCCTGTCTTACCTTAAATCTCACTCCCCTCTAAAACATTATTTTGTATGTATTTTCCACAATTTCCATTTCTTTCTATGTAATTTGCTCCTACCCTTTTCTAAAGATCATTACTTCCGGTTCTTTTATCTCTGTTACAGTATTAAATACTTCAAAAACAGCTGGTTTTGACTTTGATTTCCAATTTCTATTGATTGCTTTTTGGAAGTCACCAGAATTAAACTTAGTACGGCCTTACTATGTCTAGGCAATTCAGATCTTCTACCTCAGCTCAGAAAACATTTCCTTGGTTACATCCATTTGCTATTTCTGACAGAGTATCCCGTGTGGAATTGTAGAAGTCTGCCAGCTCATTACACTCCCAAAATATATGTTCCCAATTACCTCTTTCTTCCCCATTACACCTCCAACATTTTCCAACTACCGGAGGAAAAATTCTTTACAGAGTCTGTATGAGTACAAAAATACTTAAGCAAACACTTCCAAGCAAAAATCCTAAATCTTCTAGACTCTGTTGCATACTTGGAAGCCATACTCCCATAATTTTCAGTCAACTGCTTATCCATTCTCTCTTCCTGATCTTTTCTAACCTTCTCTGACTGATTCCTATAGTTATCCTGTAATATTTCCTATGCCCCACTAATTATTCCTTTTTTAACAGCAGCTTTTGTTCAAGATTCAGTAAGAAACTCTACCAGAGCAGGTCTTTCAATTACGATTCCCCTGTCCCTTTCTCTTTGCCTATACTCTGATATCAATCCTGAAAGGGAGGGCAGTCCCTAGCCAGCAGTCCAAATGTTTTCTTGGCCTTTTCCCTTTCAATTATCTTTCCCACTCTAGTTATTTGCTCCCAATACTTTGGTTCTTTTGCCAGTTTTGTCCAATAAATTCCAGCCCCATCTTACCTATTCTCTGTACCCCTAACTGCAGTCATCCCTACTGGCAAAAATCTCCTTTCTCCATTCTAGTGTTGGCTTAGATTTTGGAATACTTTACACTACTCTATGAATATAATATTTTGTATGGCTGCTGTTATTCTTCTTAAGGATCTGAATCCAAAATCCCATTTTCTCCTTATTTCTTGAATTTACCTCATTTCATCAGCATTCCCTTTCCACTTTGAATTAAAGCTTTCTGTTTGCGTTATGTATATTAGCCTTAACTGTGTAGCTCTAAAACATCCCTTCAAATCTTTTAGGGATTGGCTCTGTGACATCTGGTTCCTTCTGTGTCCAGCGGGAGATGAGGTCCACCATCTTGTCCACTGGGGGGACTACACAAGATGTAGCTGAGCCAGCTCTGAAAGTCTTGTGAAACACTGAATTCTCTTGGGGGGGGGGGGTCAGAAGACCAACCACCTTTCTGTCTCAAAAGCTTGAGCATTTCACCAAAGCAAACATCCTCAAGGGGTGATCTGGGGGACCTTCCCCTTCATCGAAGTTGGTGTCTTCTGTCAGAGATTTCTGCAGGGAATCTAACTGCCTCCTCCTGCACATACACTTTTGAGGGGGAGGGGTCCCTGGTAGGATGCTTTGAAGAGGACTCAGAAGTGTGAGCTGAGCCCTGAATGAGGACTGTCTCAAGTCAGGGCTTATACAAGCTGCCTGCCCCAACGTGACAGGAGATATAGGCTCTGAGAGCACAGTAAACAGTTGTAGAAGGAGTGTACCCGATGGGGACAAGCATATATTATCCACAGAGGAGGAGAAAACGCTCTCTACTATTTCAAAGGATGAAGACAAAGGAAAGTCAAAGCCACCCAGACAGAAGTTAAAGACATCTGCTCAGGATGACTCAGAGCATCACTCTGACTCTGCCTTGAGGCAAAAGTCAGAGATGAGCTGCCAGGCATCAAGGTTCCGACAGGAAGTGATAATTCTAAGGCTATCAAAGTTGACCCTAACCCCCCCATCCCCCTGGATCCAGCACCAATGCTTTGGCTCTGAGAGTTCTCTGGCTCTGACAGTGTTGAAGCCAACCACATTAGACATGTTGACAGACTCGAAGAAGGCCAAGCCTTCAGATCTAATGAAGACAGACATGGGATTCTCTTGTCTAATGGCTCCAAAATCGAAGGTCAGACTGTACTAGGAGTGAACAACTGGGTAGAGGCCAATGACAAGCCAGTCTTCACATCAGTGTCATGGAAATGAGAGCAGTCTTATTAGTGCTGCAGGCATTTCAAGATGCATTCCCTCTGAGGAAGATCGCCATTCAGACAGACAATAATGCCAGTTGTCTGGTATTTCAACAAGCAGAGAGGAACCAAGTCCTACCTCCTGTGTCAAAAACGTATGAGAGTTTGGCAGTGGGTGACTTCTTCCATCTGCTTTCTTCTAGCAAAGCATACACTTCCTATCCATGGGTCTGATGGGAGACAGAGATGGAGTAACTTACAACTGAATCTAGGCCCAGAGAAACTTTATCATCATATCCACATCAACTTCCACTAGGCTCCGAAATAATCTGAGAGACAATGAGCTAGAAGGTAGCCTGGAAGTTCTTCTTGGAATCTCTTAGAGGAAGGGCGCATGGATCCAAGAAGAAATTGGCTCGGAGTAAAGGTGCAAGAGCAGTGAGATGTAGATTTTGACTTTGACCTTGATGTATTCAATGGACCTGAAGTATCTGATGGTTTAGAAATTTTTTCAGGTGGAGCTGAACCTGAAACCTTAGAGGGAGAGCGATCAAGGGATTGTTTCCTGCTATCTTTGCCCTCGACTGAAGAATCCCCTTTAGCATTCTCAGGAGGTTTTATGGAAGGAAGAGCTCCAGCAGAAACAAAAGCAGAAGTTAATAAAAAACATTCAATATCAACTTGTTGAGGCATTCAACCAGGGCACAGTGGTTGAAACCCACACATACTTCACATTCAATACCTAAGTGAGCAGAGCCCAAGCAATATACACACTCCTGGAAGGCATTGTAGTTGGGTATCTTGTGCCTGCAGGAAGTGCATTTTTTGAAACCGGTTGGCTTGTTTGACATAGTATTTACCTAGAAAAATAAAATGAAAGGGAAAGATAGAGGAAATACAGAGGGACAGAGATTACCAACGATAGTAAAACACATATAATTATCAACAACGGTAATAGGTGAGGTACCTGTACACAGGCAGCAGTAGGTACAAAAAGTCCTACATTAAAAAAAGGAAGATAAACCAGAATAAGAAGTTATGTACCTACCATAACGCTCCATGTTAGTTGTCTTCTTCTCGCCTTCTTTCTTACTGGTTAGGTTCGGAGCCGATCCTCGGCTCCGACTCGGCATTCTTCTAAAGCTCGAGAGCTATTTACTGGCTCGAGGCCTCCCCATATCCCACAATGCCTGGTGCTAGATCCCCAGATCTTGTCTGGTAGACCTAACTACAGACAAATATAAGGACACCTGTCCTAACAGCATATGTTTAGCTACAGAGCTAAAAGGTTGAGGGAACAAACCAGATAAGACCCAGCCAGCTAAAAGAAACTCAGAGGGCAACTCTTCTTGGTCTATTAGGATAGGGGGATGGAGGGTGGGACGCAAGAAAGAAGGCGAGAAGAAGACAACTATCATGGAACGTTATGGTAGGTACATAACTTCTTAATGTTAAGTTGTCTATCTCGCCTTCATTCTTGCTGGTTAGGACAGCGTCCCTAGCACCTCAGTCCTGGGTGGCTCATCGGAACAGACTCTTCAGCACAGTGGAACCAAAATCAGCTCTGCTCCTAGAGGCCACATCCAGCTTATACTGAGAAATAAATGTATGGGGAGTGGCCCATGTACCTGCCACACAAATGGCTTCCATTGGTAATCTTGCCTGAAAAGCTACAGAAGTAGCTAAAGCCCTAGTAGTGTGGCCTTTTGGTTTAGCAGGGAGCTGTTTTTTCCTCAATTGATAAATCAAAGTAATAATAGAAGTCAACCACCTAGATAGAGTTACTTTAGACAGTGGTAGACCTTGTTTACCTTCAGCATAGGACAGGAAGAGCTGATCTGATTTTCTAATTTGTTTAGTCCTATGCAAGTAGAAACGTAATTGTCTATGAACATCCAACTGATGTAATTTATGTTCAGCTTTGTTGGAATAATTTGGGAAGAAGACTGGAAGATCAATGGACTGATTCAGATTACTCTCAGTAGGTACCTTAGGAAGGAAGGAGGGATTAGTCCTGAGCGAAACTCTGTCATTATGGAAAACTAAATACGGAGGGCGAATACAAAGAGCCTGGAGTTCGGAAACTCTTCTGGCTGAGGTAATTGCCACAAGAAAGAGGGTTTTCCAAGAAAGAAACTTTAAGGAACATGAAGCTGCGGGTTCAAAGGGGGCAATATTAGTGAAGCTAAGATCAAATTAAGATCCCACGGAGGCAGGGGATCTCCTACTGGTGGCCTGAGCAAAGTAGTCCCTTTGAGAAAAGCTTTGCAAAGCTTATGGGACATGATACTAGTTTCAGATAGGCCTGTATGAAAATTTGAAATTGCAGCTAACTGAACTCTAATGGTGGCAGAAGAGGACCCAGCCTGAAAAAGTTCCGCTAAGAAATCTAAAACGTGGTGGACCGGGGCTGAAAAGGGATCTATGTTTTTAGACTCTGCCCAGCAAGAGAAACGTTTCCACTTACTAGCATAAGTTTTTCTGGTGGTAGATTTGCGCGAAGATAAGATGATTTCACGCACCGATTGAGAAATGTCCAGAAGCCTGGCTAAGGTTGGAAGTGGAGTAATCAAGCAGTGAGGTTGAGAGAATGCAGGGATTGGTGCAGCCCGCCCTACTGATGGATTAGGAGGTCTGGTACTGGGTCCAGGGCTGCTCCAGGAGGTGATGATGCAGGAACGGAAACCAAATTTGTCGAGGCCAGTAGGGGGCAATGAGGATCATCTTGCATCCCAGTGCGGTAGCTTTCTGTATTAGTTTGGGAATCAGGGGAAATGGAGGGAATGCATAAAGAAGTCCCTGAGGCCAATCGTGGATTAGAACGTCTCTGGGAGGGTATCCGGGAAGAGGGAGGAGAGAAAAGAAACTGTCGCACTTGCTGTTGAAGGGGGTGGCGAAAAAGTCGTAGCAAGGCTGACCCCATTTGTGGAAGATTTGGTCCGCCACTGTCTGATTGAGAGACCACTCGTGAGGCATGAGAATTGCTCTGCTCAGCCTGTCTGCTATAACGTTGGACTTCACAGGGATGTGCGTTGCTATCAGAAACCACTGGGAAGAGATCGCCCATTGCCAGAGTCTGAGTGCTTCTCGACATAGGGGGTAGGACTTGGTTCCGCCCTGCTTGTTGAAGTACCACACTACCAACATATTGTCTGTCTGAATTGCAATGGTCCCGGTGGGAAGAGAGTTCTGAAGAGTTTGCAACGCTAAAAGCACAGCTCTCATCTCCAACACATTAATATGCAGATGGTACTCGTGGGGTTGCCAGGTGCCTTGGACTGTTCTGCCCTGAAAGTGCCCCCCCCCCGATCAGGGAGGCATCCGTGGTCACCGTGGCTACTGGAGGAGGAAGAACAAATGGTCTGCCCTGGGGTACTGACAGGAAAACCATCCACCAAGCAAGCTGGTCTTTGCATGTCTGTGTAATCATAATCATGTGAGACATTGGAAGTTGTAGAAAAGACCATTGGGTGAAAAGCAACCACTGAAGAATCCTCATATGAAAACGAGCCAGGGGGACTAGTATGATCGCTGCTTCCATGAGGCCCAATGTCTTTAGGACGAATCTGGCCTGAATTTTCTTGCATCCTAATAACAACTGTACATGGCGAATATCTAATACTCTGTGTAACGGGAGTCTCACTGACATGTCTTTTGTACTTAAACTTGCGCCTATAAAGGTTATAGACTGACAAGGCGACAATGCAGACTTTTTGAAATTTATTGTGATACCTAGCTTGGAGCAAGTTTGGATGGTGTAGTTTCTGGCTCGTAGCAGCTGATGTCTGGTGGTAGCAGTAAGGAGCCAGTCGTCTAGATAGGGAAACACCTGGAATCCTTGCCGTCTCAGGTGAGAGGTAACTACTGCCATACATTTGGTGAACACCCTGGGGGCTGTGGTGAGACCAAAGGGCAGAGCTCGGAACTGATAATGACTGGCTCCCAGCCGGAAGCGGAGGAATCTTCTGGAGCGCCTGTCCATTTGATATGGTAGTACGCATCCTGAAGATTTATGAGCACATCCAATTGTCCTGACCCAAAAATGGTAGAATGGACTGAAGCGTGACCATCTGGAACTTCGTTCTTTGTACAGACCTGTTTAGTCTGCTGAGATCCAAAATGGGTCTCCAGTCCCCTGTCTTTTTTGGTACCAAAAAGAACCTTGAGTAAATTCCGGATCCTTGCTGGTCTGCTGGGACTCGTTGGATGGTTCTTTTTTGTAGCAATTTTGAGATCTCTTGGACTGCTTGTTCCCTAAGACTGGGTGGAAAATCTGGAAGGGATTTGTTTGACCTTAAGGGGGTATGAACGAAGGGAATTCTGTAACCTCCGGATATGATAGACTGTACCCATCTGTCTTGAGTTATGTCTTGCCAGGCTTTTGGGTACAGCGATAATCTTCCCCCGACTGCCTCCGAAGGCGGGCAGCCGGGCAGCCCCTCAGGGATGCTGGAAGGGCTTGTCAGAGAAGGAATCTCTGCTGCCCTGATTTTGCGGGCCCCCTCTGCCTTGAGGGCAGCGTCTATTGTTGTTCCCTCCACTGCCCCTGGAGGGAAACTCACCACGTGTGTCAGGCACGGCTCGCTGGGGTTTCCAGAACCACATTTTGCCACTTTTCTGACCTTTGGGGTATGGTCTAGAAGGAGTGGAAAAACGGACTCCCACAGCAGAGAGAGTCTTGCCTTCCTGCTCACACCTGGTAAGGGTATCCTTCACCTGTGGTCCAAAAAGAGCAGAACCATCAAAAGGGGTATTGGTGAAAGACGCCTTAAAGGGGTCCGCAAAGTTACATAACCGCATCCAAGCATGCCTTCTCAAGGCCACACCTGTGCCTGCGGCTCTACTCGCCCCATCGGTCGCATAAGAAATGAGCCGCATGGAGGAGTTCACTATCGAATTAAGAGTCGCCACCTGAGAGGTAATCTTATCCTGGGCCCCTGCAGGTGATGGATCTTGAAGGGTATCTCCTAGCTCCTTAAGGAGATCCCTTTGAAGGCATGTAAAATGGCACAAATAG
This sequence comes from Protopterus annectens, assembly GCF_019279795.1. Classification (NCBI taxonomy): domain Eukaryota; kingdom Metazoa; phylum Chordata; order Ceratodontiformes; family Protopteridae; genus Protopterus; species Protopterus annectens. The sequence continues at coordinate 639,245,246 of NC_056741.1, read as the reverse complement.
TTCAGTGACCGCATGGAAAAGGTCGCTGAGGAAAACATCCGCTTCCCGTATCTGTCCATCGTCCTAGACTCCTTATTAGGGAGATGGACAGACAAAGAAGTCTCAGCCAACTCCTTTTTCATGGCCGCTGCTACCACCATAGCATCAATAGGGACACCCTTTGTCAAAAATTGTTTGTCTTGTGGTGCTGTGATGAATTTTGTGGAACTTCGGGGAGTTGGTTCCACTGTGTCTGGGGCTGACCATGCCTTTTGAGCCACCACTGCCATCAGTGGATTGAAAGGCGGAGACACCCAGGAGGTGGATGGGTGAGAACCAAATGCGTCCAGATATACCGACTCATCCTCAGAAGGGTTGAGGGTAGTCCAGTTCCCCCTCTGCCTAAGCATCTCAAGGATGTCTGAGAAGGAGACATCTTCAGAGGGGGACCTCGGGGACCGTTCCGAATCCTCTAAGTCAGTGTCCGAAGTGACAGACTCAGGGGAGTCAACATGCTTCCGCTTACATTTCCTCTTTCGAGGGGGCTCCTCTGAATGATCAGGGGAGGCCTCGGAAGAGGAGGACGCGCCCACTGGGGCGACCTGGAGTGCTTGTTTTCCTCGCTTGGGATCTCGAGGAGGGGAAGAGGCAGACGCAGGCACCATGGGGGGAGGAGCCGAAGAGGCTGATCGTGGGGCTGACTGAGGGGCCAGCACACTCCTCATAACCTCGAAGGCACCCCTTCCCGGCAGAGAAGAAGGTTCAGGCTCCGAAGAGACCGGAACCCTCCCCGGCACCGAGAGGGATGGCTCCGAGGCCGATGTAGGAGCCGAGCTCACCTGCACCGAAGCTCCGAGAGGGAGAACGGGGTCAGACAAGGGTCCGATGCCACTCGCCCCCTCGGAACCCACAAGGGAGTCTCGGCACCCAGATCCCTCCAAAGACGGCACCATGGAAATGATCGGAGCTGAAAGAACCGAAAGGGTAGGTATCGGCGCCGATGGTTCCACGATCCGAACCCCAACCAGCTCCGGCTCCGAACTCAACTTGTGAGTCAAAGGAGGAACTACTGTAGAGATGGGCAGAGCCGACCCCTGATGAGGGGGGCGGGATAGCATTTTAGCCAAGGCCTGTGATTTCAGAAGTCTGCTCACCACTCTCTCCAAGTCATGGTCAGACAGTCTGGAAGACTGAGAAGAGTGAGATCGGTGACTTCGCTCAGACTGTAACAGAGGCGACCCCGTTACCGAGCGAATCGACTCTAGGGATGGGGACCTAGAATGCTTTCGGCTCCCTGAAGGTTCCGATACCAGTATCCGAGCCGACTGAGAGGCAGGTACTTCCGTTCCGGCCGGAACTGAAGTCGAAGCAGACACCACACCCGACGACGACTCCGAGCTGGGAGCCGACGGCTACGATGGCTTGGAGGGTTTCCCTGGCTGAGTCTTAGCAGGTGACCCTTCAGGTTTTAGTAATCCTCTAAGGATTAACTTATTCCTACGCTCCTGCAGGACTCTTGGACTAAAGGCGTGACACACCGAACAAGAGTCCTGCAGGTGTTGGGTGCCCAAACAGTAGACACAAGAAGTGTGACCATCTGTCAGAGACATCTTCTGACAGCATGAGTCACACTTCTTGAATCCTGATACCTTAGTATCTTTGGACATCCTGTAAAAAGAAATATCACAGGAAAAAAAGGCCAACAGTACAACAGTAGGTAACAAGTATAAAGAACAGTACACACAAAAAAACAGTTACCACACCTTAACAACACACACACACACACTATAACTATAATATATATATCTATATATCTATATATATATATATATATATATATATATATATATATATATATATATATATATATATATATATATATATATATATATATATATATATATATATATATATATATATATACATACTAGAAAAAGTAAAGTACTACAATTATTTCTACCTGAAAACACTACAAAAGGCATTTTAGAGAACAAGGGTTAGCCTCTAACTAAAACGGCTACCTTGAAGAGAGAAAAAGAGAGGGGGGGCTCTCTAACAGTAAAAACGAGTTTTCTAAGGGGATGGGATAGATCTAAAACTACACAAAGATAATAAGTACTAAAACTACTATAATAAAAAGTAAACACTAACTATTTATATGGAAAATTTTTATATAAAACCTATCAAAATACAAAAATACGACCTGAGCCAGCAAAAGCAACCTCGTAGCAGAAGCGGCAAACGAGATCTGGAGATCTAGCGCCAGGCATTGTGCGATATGGGGAGGCCTCAAGCCAGTAAATAACTCTCGAGCTTTAGAAGATGGCCGA